>NW_027492877.1:217500-454216 GCF_021521415.1 Bidens hawaiensis
AGACAAACAAGACATTATTAACACAAATTGAAAATAACTTTTATGTAGAAAAATAACAACTCAAACTATAAAACTTTTAAATTTATATATCAACTTTCCTAACAACTTTTCTTCAACCGGATGATGTGTGTTCAAAACAATTCTGAATGCTTGATCTTCCACTCCCAAACTTTCACTCTAAAGCTTTACCCAATGCATTACAACATCACAATTAGCGTTACCAACATACAATATCGCTCATAAATAAAACATGCTAAACTCGAATTGAAAGTGTTGTGCATTAACTAGCTACAATCCTACAACCCGCTTTCCTTATTCTCTCTCTTTTTTTAGTTGACTTCTTCAACATTGACAACAATGTAAACGGAGATCATCTTGTGTGTGGTATGTATCAGTTGGTTTATACTTAGTTTGTGTTTGGTTTTGTGTGTGGGTCATGCTTATATGTAAACGGAGATCATCTTGTGATCTCGATGGGCTTTTGGGCTTGTAATGGGCTAGGTTGTAGTTCCCTATATATAGATATGTTGTGTATAGGGTTTGGGTTGGCCGTTCACTTAGTATTGTTAAACGAGAGTTTGTGTAATCAGGTGCTTAAGCATTAGACGTTAATATACGTATGTTTTGGCATCCTTGGTGTTATTTACGTGTTATACTTGTTAGCTTTGAATCGTCTCGTGTTATATTCCGCAATAACATAGAGATTATTGATATTATATTGAAAGATCCATCACTAGGACTTACAATTGGTACCAGAGCCTATTGACCTATTTTAGGCTCGGTTGTGATATCAAAAGATTCAAGGTGTTGATTCATTGATATTTTTGGTGTTTTTGGTATTTGTGTCTCTGGTGAATCATTCGTCGAAGAAGAAAGACTTAATTTTGGTAAAAGATCAAGTTGGTTAGCAATCAATTCAAATCCCATAAAACTCGGGATTTAGTTGGTTGCCAAATTTTAAATCTGTCAACTTTGTTCTCGGCCAATTTAAATTGAATTCGGGGTTATTTAAGGGTTTTCGGCCAAAGACTCTGAGTATTTGAACAAGTAATCATAGTTTTCGGCTTGATTTGGGTGTTCTCGTTCAAATTCAAGTGTTATCGGGCAAATTTGATAGTTCTCGGTTGAATTTGAGAGTTCTCGGTCAATACTTGTTCTCGGTCAACGTTAGTTTTCGGTCTAAAGTTGTTCTCTGTCATTATCCTTGGTTCTCGGCTGGACTGCACTTGGGCCGAGATCTTTTGGGCTTTGAAAACTACTTGGACTAAATCTACTGGACCAATATTGTGATTACTATTACTGTTGAGATGGACCACATAACCAATGGCAATGGGGCGTCAAATGCTACACTTCATCAAGAATTGGACTCAATTATGGGAACCACCACTCGTATACCTCGTTTGTTGTCTCATGAAGGGTTTAGCGAGTGAAACTTCAGATTTGAGAAATACGTTAAAATGAAAGATGCCAAGGTTTGGAGAAGTATTGTTAGAGGTTCTCAAGCTATCACATACCAACGTGAGAATTATGAGGAAGTTGCTGTAAAACCTGTAGAACTGTATGATGATGCTGATTTTGAGAAAATGGAAGAAGATGAAAAGGCGCTTTCAACATTGACTATGACACTCTCACCTGAGATTGCCTTGGGATTTAGAGAACTACAGTCTGCTAAGGCACTATGGGAAGCCTTGATTGAAGTATATGAGGGTAATGAGAACATGAGGATGAGGAGTCAAGATATCTTGCGACAGAAGTTTAATATGTTTAATCACGTTCTGGGAGAGTCGTTGGAAATTTAGCTGCACAGGTTCATAGCCCTTGTAACTGAGATGAGATCTGCAAACATCAACCTAATAGCTGCTGAAACAAACAACAAGCTGGTAAACTCCTTGCCTCAAAGTTAGGATATGAACGTTGCAGTAATTAAGAAGATGAAATATCTCAATAGGCTAACACTGTCAGAAGTTTTGGCAATCATCAAGGCTTGTAATATGGATGACAAGCAACGTGCCATAAACCATGCAAACTCCTACAATGCAGCTGGCTATAGTGTCGCTTCCAATAATCACCCATTTCACAAAGACAACTTCTCAATGTTCAAAGCTACTCAAGGGCAACATAATCAGCAGTATAACATGATGACTATAAAACTCATTTTCATATACTGAATTGATCTCTTACCACAATGTTGGTTATGTTGGACATAATTTCACTCAAAGTCATAAGTCGGTGAACTTGGGAGACCAATGTTGACAAGTAGGTCATAGTTGTTCATGTTTCCTAATTGTTATATAATTATAATGGTAATGTCTTAGCTAGAAAGTTAGGTTAGTCTATAAAAACTGAGGTATGGTTAGACATTATAGAACGTGTGTGAGATGTAACCGAGTTAGGGTTTATTGAGACAATCACGAGATGTAACCGAGTTAAGGTTCATCTAGATGCCACCAAGTTAGGGTTCTTTAAAAGTCAAACCGAGTTGCGTTTGAGAGTTGTAATCAGTTTTTTGAACTATATTTGCTAATTAATAACGAGAATTGTTTATTTACTTCATGTTTGATTATCAATCGGGATGTGGTTATTGATGGAGAAAGATATCAAAACTCGTTTATCTTATTCCCCCACCTCACAAAATTGTTGGTTATTGAAGGAAGAATATGTACTCAAAACTCTCTCTTATTCATCGCCTTACAAAGGTTTAAATAGATTTATATAATAGTGATTTATATAATAGTGGTTTTACATATTTCTTGTAATTAATATTTTGTAAGATGTTCTACATATTTCCCATAAAATAATATGCATAGTATCTTTATTATATTATATTATTATATATCTTAAATGGAAAATAGACATTAAGACATTAAGGTAGCTTCTTGAGAGCAGCTTGTGATCGATTGCAGGAGAGAGGGGGTGAACCCCAGCTCTGATGCAGCTAAATCAAACTCTAGAATTCGGTTCTCTAATTGATGCCCACCTAAGACAATAGATGTTACTGGATCATCTCCTCCATCAACAAAAGCAAGGCATATCACATTATTCTTCACTTCCGCCATTGAGTTAGAACCATGCAGTCTAAGCCTTATGTCTTTCCCTTCCAAAACCAAGTCGATATCTGGAACCGCGGGTCCTGTTATTGTCTTGGGAGCATTCTTTGAGTCGAAGCACGCTTCAAACGGTGCGACAGATGCCACCCTTTCAATATTCTTTGCTGCAGCTGCCTTAACAAAATCGTTAACCAGACTCTTGCAAATGACCGAGTGCAGAGTGGTGTAAGGTACTATAGTACTAATCTTGGTTCCCCCAACTCCATTTTTATCGATAGATAGCAAAGTTGAATTAAACTCCACGCGTCCACCATTGATTTCAATGAATTTGACTTTAATGAAGTACTCATCTGATGCATCTCCTTCATTATAAATCGGTGCTGTACTGACTGGATTGAAAACAAGTGGGGTGTTTACAAGCGGCAAATATAGATCTTTGCTACTAGGAGACGTGAAATATGGCCACCCCCCTATAAACACGCCACCTAATCCATTATCAGACGGTATACAAAGTCCGAATTTAGGCAATCTAAGGGCGGAAGAAATCTGCGGAGCTAACGACTCATTGTTGCTTGCAAGACCAACCAACCCTTTAGTATTATCACCAGGTAAGCCTTCTACAATACTGGAATCTACACAAGCAAATTGGAATTCGGGTACGTCCTGATCAAGCTTCGAGGATTGACCATCGATTGACGTTACCTTGATGGTATCATCTCCAAGTTCTTGGCCTGTTAAGTATTCCTGAGGAGGGTTGTAAGTGAAGAGGTATGTACCCGCCTCAACACCGAGCAAGGCGGGTCAACCCACAAGATAAAGACATTATAAAGGCACAAAGCCAAAACCTATGCGCATGGCGCATACAAAACATGCTCAGGCATCATACGCCCAGGCACCACATATGCTCAGGCACACATATGCTCGCGCATCACATATGCGCGCGGCGCATCAGCGCGCGGCGCATATCACATGCTCGTGCATATCACATCTGCGCATGAAACATCTGCGCGTGAGAATAAAGAGAAGACCTCGCGCATCCTCAGGATTGGCGCATATCACACATGCACATAATCGACCTCGTCCTTATCAGGATTAGGGCAACCTTGATTGTGCACGTCAGACAACCTTCCAGAAGGTATCTTTTTAAGGAATAAGAATATGCTGATGTTGACAGCTGCCAAATGAAAGGTCGACAACTCAGCATGACACATGTGCTACCACGTGATTACAACCAACGAGGAAGCGCCAGGTGTCCCAGAGGACACGTGGCGCAGTGCGATTGGAGGAGGCCAACGAGGCTGAGCCCAATCAGTGGAAACCCTAGCACTATAAATACAGCATCAACTCCACTTTGATGGACACATTCATACTCAATCATTGACAGTTACAGGCAGTGATATCACATTCAATCATATTGAATTACATTCACTCACAGTCAGTTACATACAAACACACAGTCTCACAATCATACAGTATTCAGCTATTAAGCAATACTCTCCAGATTCACTTACTCACACATTATTATCTTCTCCACCATATACTTATTCTCACGCCGGAGGGTTACCCCAAAGAGGACCCCTCTGTCCCTTTCTGAGGGGTAAGTTAACGGCGTTGTTCATTTTGTAGGTGGAAGAACACAGATCCAGAAGAACCATCGGTGAAATAGTACAATCAGAACCCGAGGAAAGTAGATCTGCTACCAGTGAGTAGATCCACGTTTCTGCATTGGCGCCATCCGTGGGACAAACGGCAATCAGATCTTATCAGATCTACATAAAAAAAATCAATCACCATGGTTTCTGGCGTTCGTAACGCTGATCAAGCTCTGGAGGATATTGAACGTGAGGGTGTCAATGAGGGACAGCAGTTTCTGAGGGTGCCGCGTGATTCTACGCGCACCACCAGTAACCGTCCCTTCATCACAACCCCTCACGGCCAGACTGAAACTCCTCCAGACGATCTCACGTTACAAAATCTTGCCGGCGCGAAACTGAAAGGACCAATGGGTCCAGAAGAAGAAAGAAATGATCCGAATGAATGGCTCATAAATGAGCAGCGGCGTCTAATGGAAAAGTATAATGAAATGGTCAAACAGAAAAAGCTAGCCGACCAAACACAAAGGCAAGCGTTTGATAAGCAGACTACAAAAAGGCCGCGCGCGCCGGAAGACGGACATTCTGTTCACACTGCACACACTGAGTTCAGTGATGAAGAAGTGCATAGCATGAGGAAGACACGAGATACTCATGCAGGAGGCTCACAACTCCGCGCGCCTGTGAACATGGCGCCTGGAGCCAGAGCAGATCTGGATCTGCACATGCCGTACAGCCCGCCAGTGAGGGGGCAAGTGGACGTAACCACGCCGTACAGGCCGGCCATCTTAGTGAAGCACTCAAAATTTACTGAGCGCATCGCTAAGGCCCCCATCCAGCACAAGACCAAGATGCCAAGTGGTCTGGGCAAATATAATGGCACAACAGATCCAGATGACTTTTTGCAAGGTTTCTATAACACGGGAAACCTAGAGAGCTGGACGATGCCAACATGGTGTCACATGTTTGCCCGCTGCCTTACGGGCGCGGCGCGTGTCTGGTTCGAGAGCTTGCCGACTGGGCAAATTGATAGGTTCGAGGAACTATTGGAAAAGTTCCAGGCCCACTTCGTACAGCAGCGCAGACACACGCGCGATCCTGATAACATCATGCACTGCGTGCGCAGGAATGATGAAACGATTGAGGACTACATCACTCGTTTCAATCAGGAGTCTCTGGCAATCGGGGGTATAACTGAGCAACTCCTGCGCGTGGCTTTCATACAAGGCGCGCGCAGTGATCAACTCCGCCGAGCTCTCGTAAGCAGAGATGGTATGCCCACCACTTGGGCAAAACTAATGGAAGCATCGCGAGTCTTCGCGAGAAACGAAAAACAGATTGCCCAAGATAGGGCAAGAGAAAGAGCGCATCAAGCTGAATCACCGCGCAACAAAGAGAAGAGGGCCAAACAGAACTCTGTATGGTCCAGGTTGCAACCAACAAGTTTTTCTTCCGCAGAAAAGCAAACGCAACCAAGCTCACCCCAGCCCCAAAAAGATGTTCGTAATCGCGGGGAGGGTGACAAGAGGGAGGGCGGCAGAGATCCTAGCAGACCTCTGCCAAGAATGTGGACTCCCCTCACTAAAACACCTGCACAGGTGTTAAGCACTGAGAATGTCCAATTCAAGCCCCCCAAGCAACTACACTACAAGGGACCGCAAAACAGTGGCAAATATTGTGAATTTCACAGGTCCCCGGGCCACAACACCGACGCATGCCATCATCTAAAGGATGCGATCGAGAAGGATGTAAAATCAGGCAGGCTGGCTCACTTGGTGAAAAACCCAAGAACAGAAGATGAGCAACCGGAAGGAGCCTCTGCCAGCAAGAAATACAAAAGAATCTGTGTGGCTGAGGGGGGACGACAAGGGCAGACGTCAAAAAAGAGAAGCGCGCAAATCAGCGGAGATTGGCGCGAGCACCAAGTTATCTTCCCAAGAATCAGGGGAGGCCCTTCAATCAGCAGCCCTCTCGTCATCACCACACACATTGCTCATTACGAAGTGTCAAAGGTCCTGGTGGACACTGGAAGCGAATCTGACATTATGTATGAGCAATGTTTCAGAAAGTTAGACCCGGCAGACCAAGCGCGGCTCGAGATGGTGAACGCACCAATCTGTGGTGTTTCAAATGAAATCATCCATCCCCTAGGTCAAATTCAGTTTGAACTAACTATGGGGGATGATGAGCATAAGCGAGCCGAAGTTGTCAACTTCTTGGTCTTGCCCACCACGTCATGCCACAATATAATCCTGGGTAGGGGAACGATCGCCCAATTTAATGCTATACCGTTGCCAGCGCACGGCGCATTGGGGTTCCCTACACCAACAGGCGTAACATTTGTTTACCGCGATCATTTGTGCGCAGTGACAAGTACGCCGCGGGAAGGGAGAATGAAACTTCCAATGGCGGACGATGCGCCAGAGAAGTGGATTTTAAACCCAAAATTCCCAGAGCAAACGGTCACAATTGGCGCTACCATTTCAGACGAAACGAGATTGAGAATGAAGAGGTTGCTCACAAAATACACGTCGGTCTTCGCGTGGCAACACTCCGATATGACTGGGGTCCCGCGAGACTTGGCGCAACATTCTCTTAACACGTTCAAGTCGGTGGAGCCAATTGCTCAGAAAAAGAGAATCATGGGGGATGAAAAGGCGAAGGCCATGAATGAGCAAGTTGAGGACCTGTTGCGCGCAAACATCATCCGCCCGATCCGATACCAGACGTGGGTAGCCAATCCTGTGATGGTAAAGAAAAGCAACGGGTCATGGAGGATGTGTATTGACTTCAAGGACCTCAACAAAGCATGTCCGAAAGACTGTTACCCCCTCCCAAACATCGACGCAAAGGTGGACTCCGTGGCGCCATTCAAGCTCAAATGTTTCCTGGATGCCTACAAAGGCTATCACCAGATTCAAATGGCACCACAAGACGATGACAAGACTGCCTTCAGAACCGACAAGGGTGTTTTTTGTTACACAAAAATGCCCTTTGGTTTAAAGAATGCGGGCGCCACTTATCAGAGACTTATGGATTCGGTTTTCAGTGAACAACTCGGAAGAAATCTAGAAGTCTACGTTGATGATTTGGTGATCAAGAGCAGGGAGGAGAGACAAATGCTCAAAGACATCGAGGAAACTCTTCAGCGCTTAACGGAAGTCAACATGAAGCTCAACCCGAGCAAATGTACTTTCGGCGCGGAAGAGGGGAAATTTCTTGGTGTAATGGTCACTAAGGATGGTTTCAAGGTGAACCCTGAAAAGGTGGAAGCCATCCTTGACATGCCTTCACCATCCACCATGAAAGAGGTTCAGAAGCTGAATGGTAGATTGGTGTCAATCAACAGGTTCCTAGCGAAGCACGCCAGCAAATCTACTCCATTCGTTAACACTTTCAGGAACTGCTTGAAGAAGAGCCAATTCAAGTGGACGCCTGAGGCTGAGCAAGCTTTCAGTGAGATAAAAGAATGTCTCATAAAGCTGCCCGCGCTCACAGCTCCACTTCCTGGCGAAACCCTTACATTGTACTTGTCAGCCGGAGACCGCGCCATCGGCGCAGTATTACTGGTGGATCGCAAGGGGATCCAAACGCCAATATACTATGTGAGTCGGGTGCTGACAGACCCTGAGACGCGCTATTCCATCATGGAAAAGTTAGTTTTGTCACTAACACACGCGTCGCGAAAGCTTCATAGATACTTCAATGGTCATCCTATTGAAGTTCTGACAGGTTACAACATCCAGCAAGTCTTGCGACGCCCCGCGCTCTCCGGAAGGCTGACAAAGTGGGCGCTGGAATTAGGTGAACACACGATCACCTATAAGCCCCGTCCAGCAATAAAGGGTCAAGTTTTAGCGGATTTCATCACAGAAATCCCAGAGGGAAAGATTGAAGAAGCTCAGCGCGAGGTAGACCCTCCGCGAGCAAATGATGAAGAAGATGTTTGGAGGCTATTCACTGATGGAGCCTCCAACAGCGAGGGGTCCGGCGCAGGCCTCAAACTGGTGGACCCTGATAATCATGAATATACTTATGCTATTAGGTTGGACTTCAAGAGTACCAACAATGAGGCTGAGTATGAAGCCCTGCTGGCTGGTCTGCGCGTTGCGCGCAAGTTTGGAGTTAAAAGGCTAGAGGCCCATGTTGATTCTTACTTGGTAGCCGCACAGGTCAATGGCCTTTATGATGCCAAGGAGAACACCATGCCTCTATATCTAGAGCAGGCAAAAAAGCTCGTTGAGCAGTTTGACTTCTTCAAAATCATACACATCTCGCGCAGCGAAAACAAGCCCGCCGACTCGTTGAGTAAGATGGCATCAACTAATTTTGATCACTTTGGCAAAGATGTCAGGGTGGAAGTGATGAGCAACCCGTCAGTGCAAACGCAATCTGTCCTTGTAATTCATACAACCCCTTCATCATGGATAACTCCAATAAGGGAATTCCTGAAGGAGGGGAAGTTACCGGACGATCGCGCACAGGCGAGAAAGATAAGACACAAGGCGCAGAACTATGAACTACTTGATGGTACATTATATCGACGCTCTTATCTTGGACCGCTCATGAAATGCCTGGATGCTGAAGAAGCAAGCTATGTGATTAGGGAGATTCACGAAGGAATCTGCGGAATACATGCTGGCCCGCGCATGGTGGTTGCCAAGGCAATGAGCTCAGGCTACTATTGGCCAGGCATGTACTTGGATGCGCTAAAAGAAATCCAAAAATGCAAGGCACGTCAGAGCTACGCGCCAAACACAATGCGGCCAAAGAACAACTTGATTCCAGTGACCTCCGCATGGCCTTTCCACAAATGGGCCATTGATATTGTGGGGCCCCTGCCGCAAGCGCAAGGGCGAGTGAAATTTTTGGTAGTGGCGGTAGACTATTTCACAAAATGGGTTGAGGCCAAGCCACTAGCAAAAATCACAGCTCAGGCGATGAAGCAATTTATCTGGAGCCACATCATTTGCCGTTTTGGCCTTCCTATGAAAATTGTGAGCGACAATGGCAAACAATTCACTGACAGGAAGATATCCAGCTGGCTCAAAGAATTGCACATCAACCAAATCTTCACTTCGGTCTACCACCCTCAGGGGAATGGCCAAGTGGAGCGCGCGAATCAAAGTTTGTTAAATGGGCTGAAGAAAAGGTTGGAGGGAGAATCCCATTCTTGGGTCGAAGAGTTACCTAATGTCCTGTGGGCGCACAGGACATTAAGCAAAACTAGCAATGGCGAATCCCCGTTCAGCCTAACCTATGGGACAGAGGCTATGATCCCAGCAGAAATTGGATGCCCATCCCATAGGGTACTCATGATGAGCAAGACTGATAACGAGCGCGAAAGAAGATTGGACCTCAACTTGCTTGAAGGGCGCAGAGAAGCGGCTATCATCAATGAAGCCAAGTACAAGAAAAAGCTGGAAAAATATTATAATCAGCGCGTTAAAGAATGCCACTTCAAGAAAAATGATTTTGTCCTTCGAAACAATGAAGCTAGCCGCGCAATACCCCCGGGAAAAATGTCCCCCAATTGGGAAGGACCTTATCAAATCTCAGAAGAATTGGGGAAGGGCGCGTACACTTTAAAAGATTTGAATGGAAAAAAGATACCGCGCGCGTGGAACGCAGCACAGCTTAGAAAATGCTTCATGTAAAAATTCAAATATGTAATCAAGGATTTTAAGCCATCATGAATGATGATTCGCGCTATCTTTCAATATTTGTTCTATTACCTTTGCATACATGTTTCACACTTCCTTTATTAATTTGGAGCAATATGACAACACTATATTGACTTCAAAACAAAATAAAACGAAGTAAAACATACATGCGCGAGCCTTAGCTCAAACACGTTAACGAGTCTTAACTCTAAAAACGTCAGGGCCTTAGCCCAAAACAAAGAGCCTTAGCTCAAAACACTCACAAACATCCATCTTACATCCCGCGCAGCCTGATCATAAAAATCCCTAAACACAACTAAGGCAAAGTACATGCCAAATCATAGTTGTTAAGGTCTCAGGTCGAGGTCGCGCGCGGAATCATAGTGGATATCTGAGTAACACATGCTGACATGTAATGGCTAAAACTCATAATTCCATATAAAAAACGCGCAAAAACGACGCGCAAAAAAGGAATAGTGAAAAGTCAGCGCGCGTGTCAGCATAAACAAGATACTGCGAAACCACTTACAAAATAAGACTATGGTTAAGTAAATAATTTCCTTACAACCTTGTTCTTATTTTAACGTGCAAGCATATCTTATATCTATACAAGCAAACATGAAGAGATGAATGGAAATGCGCAAGATGTGAAAAAGGGAAAACAAATTTCATTACATAGCATTGAAATTCACAAGTCTGATGAGTTACAAATTACAAGTATAACAAAAAACAAAAAAAAATTAGAAAGATGAAGGGCTTCTCAAGTCTCCACGTCGACGTCAGCCACTTCATCACCCTCATCATCTCCCGCAGCATCTGGCGCGGCCCGCTCCTCATCTCCAAACTGACCATAGTCAAGTTCTTCCTCCTCAATGGAGTCTTCTATCACGACGGTCTCAGGAGCAGATTCTTTCGCCGCGCCAGAGCCGCTGGCAGGGGCAACATCCCCCGCGCCACCATCATCGCCACCAGCCCCCTCGCATTCATCGAGCAACTTCTTTAGCGCGCCGAGGTCGGGCTGGTCAGCAAGCGCAGCTATCTGCAAATCATTAGAAAAGTATTGAGTATAAAAAACTTGGAAAATTAATCAAGAAAAACTCATTAAGGTCAAGGTACCTGCACAAGGACGGGGATGGGAGTATTCATATACTTCTCCCCCACCGCGGCCATGTCCGCGCAGGCCACGTCGCTCTTGTAAGGGTACTCGGATGGGTTCTTCTTCAACATCCCATATTCATACCCATCCGTAAACCCTTCAGCTAGACCCACCAAGCGCGCGGCAGCATTGCAGTCCATCACAAGGGCCTGAAACTCGCCAGAATATTTCATCGCCAAAGCGCAACGAGTCATGCCCTGTGACACCAGCCATTGGCGATCCTGCGCGAGGCCAGCAACAGACGTCTCGAGGGCAGGAACCTGGGAGTTTAATAACTCAACAGTTTCCTTGGTCTTTTTTAGCTCCTCTTTATCAGACGCTGCTGCCGCCAAAATTTTTTCTTTCTCCGCCTGCGCAGCAACAAGTGCTTCCTGGCTGGACGCTGCCGTCGCCAGGGCCTCATCTCTATCGGCCTGCGCGGCCGCCAAATACTTCTTCAGGCGCGCAACCTCGCTCTTCAGTGATGATTTCTCAGTGATATTCTGGACGATAGCTTGGTCACGCGCCTCCGCCTCCAGTTCCAAGTCACGCACTCTCCGCGCGTACTTGGCAACTTCGGCCTCCGCCACCTGCTGCTTCTCCCGCGCAGCTTGGAGCTCATGCCCGCGCTTAATAAAGGCGGTGTTGGCACTTGCTCGGTTTTCGCTGAGCTCCGCCTGGAGTTTCTCAGCTCGTGCGCGAGCATCAGAAAGGTTCCAGGCAGCCACCTTAGCCTCTTGCTGGGCTTCCACAAGAGCATCGCGTACTTTAATATAATCACGATGAAGCTCTTGGGAGGCAGAAAAGAAGGCCGACCCAGCGAAAATGTGATCGTTGAGCAAGTCAGCGCGGGTGCGCCCCTCCTGATACCTCCTTTCAGTAGGAGGCACGGCATGAGCCCAGAAGTCCTCGCATACACCCATGGATTGGAAGGAACTGTCTTCGTTAATATTCCATCTCGGGCGGTAAACGTGGTCACCTTCCTGCAAAACACAAGAAATGTTCTAAGTCATAAAAACATACTTATATGGAAGTACGCGCAGCGGAGCAACAAATTAAAACATACCTGCGGGGATG
The DNA here is from genome assembly GCF_021521415.1 of Bidens hawaiensis. NCBI lineage: Eukaryota > Viridiplantae > Streptophyta > Magnoliopsida > Asterales > Asteraceae > Bidens > Bidens hawaiensis. The sequence continues at coordinate 230,015 of NW_027492877.1, forward strand.
AAGCAGAAAAGTCAGCGCCAGCCCCACCAGAAGTATGCGCTGCGAAGACTTGTGGCATCGCAGGGCTGGCACGGACTCCGAAGGAGTCTTCAGCTTGAGCTCCCTCATCCTCCTCATCTTCTTCAATCGGCCTCTTCTCCTGCGACCTGGAGGGCTCCAAACCAGCCTCGCGGAGAGGGCTGCGCGTAGGAGGAGGCGAGGGAGGTCTCGACGCCGCCAGTTCGGCGCGCAATACGGCTTCCTGCTCCTTTGTAATCCCAATAAGGGGAGACTCAGCACTAGCAGGAGCAGGACCAGAACCAGCGGCGCCGGCAACGGCGCCAGGAGTGTCACCAGCAGCTTGTACGCCAGCTACAACTCCTATGAACAAATCAACAACAAAAAAGGGTTTATGATTTGATCAAAACAAAAAATTCAGAAGACAATGGCGCAAAACATACCTTCGCGCAATTCTGTTCGCGCGTTGAACATCGCCATAAAGTTCATTCTACCCTTTTCTGAGGGTAGAACAGGGGACTTCGAAGCAGCCCCCGGCGCAGCCTCAACACCTTGTTGCGCCTGAGGCTGATCTGCTACCGTCGCCGGTCCTGCAAACATTCAAATGCGAAAAGATTTAATAATAATTCAATCAGAATTATGGGTAAGCAAAGTATACCTTTCGCAGGCGCGATACTGCTTCTTTCTTCAGCCGCGCGAAGGGAGGAGGTCACGCCACCATACCTCAAGTGGACAGGAGGTCTGCCCACTTTCACAGGCAGGGACGCTAAAGAAACCTTGGTGGTAAACACCTGGGTTTCCTCAGGTCCCTTCGTTTGAGCATGGGGATGAGCGACAGGGGTGTCATCTTTCTTCTGTCTCTTACTGCCCCCTGCGCCAGATTTCCCCTTAGCTTTGCGCTTTAGTACGGGCGCCTCCTCTTCCTCCTCCTCCTCTTCCGCGAGCTCCAGCTCGTAGTTTTCGAGCGCATATGCAAATACAAGCAACAGAACTGTTAATAAACTTTGGTATTCTAAAGGAATAAGCATAAGTGCGAAGGCTTACCAGGGGCGTCGCTATCAAAGTCAAATTCCAGATCCACAGGGATGAACATGTCATCGAAGCGATCTGGGAAGCCCACCTCCCCAGCGCCCAGCGGGACGGAGCCACCCTCCACTTGATCGTCGTAGGCGGCGTGGACAAACTCCTTGGTTACTGCGCAAAAACAAGACAAATAATATAAGCAAAGGCAAATTTTATTAGCGCGGAAATAAAGCAATGCGATAACTTACGCAAGCCGTCCACTTGGATGACAGGCTCCGCCGCGCTGTCGGCCCACAGCTTACTCATGCCGACCCCCACCAGCGCCTCCTCGCGAATTTTCTTGGCGGGGGATGGTTCGGCGGTCAGCTTCTTAACCCAGGCGCCAGTTGGGTTCTTAATAACATCCGCATCCGCGGGCGCAGAATCGATTGCGCGCATCGTCATGCGGATGGGGATTACACCAGCCCTGATGTAGAAGAACCTCTCAGACCAGTCATGAAGGCTCTTGAATGACACGGTGCTGCACTTAACCTTCTGACTGCGAGGAATAAAGGAGATCTAAGAATCTTGGATCTTGGGCTTGTAAAAAAATTGAAAGCGACGAGGGGTGGGCTCCTCGCGCTGTGATTTGCACATGAACTCGAAATGAGTCATGCGCACAAGTCCAAACGGATGGACTTGGGATATATGTATCCCGAAAAAACGTAACACCGCGCCTACAAACCTTGTCATCGGAAGACGAAGGTTGCAGTGGGTGAAAAAATGGGTGTACAGTGAAATATAGCCGGGAGGCGGGTCCGCCGCCGTTTGCCCGGCCACAGGCAACATGCAGCCAAACACAGGGAGAAAACCCTGTGACGAGATGAGGCTGTCGAGATCGGCCTGCCTCAGTTTGCAGGGGATTTCATTCCACCTTTTCGTGGACTTGGTCCTCCCTACTTCCTCCGATGTGGTCTCAACAACCCTCTTCCCCTTGCCCTTTTGCTTCAATGTCGACATCACCACAGATTTCACACGACGTCTTCGAGAGGCAATAGAGGTGATTGAGGGGTTAGAGGAGTCTGAGCTATCAGACATACAATAACAACAGCAACAGATAACAGGGTATTTGGAAGCAATAACCAGAAAATCGGAAAGATAAAAGCTTTGGAGTACACAACAATGAAGATGAAGATAAAAATTTTTTCTAAGGGCCTGCTTTTATAGGCCCAGGAGAGAGAAAAGTGGCAACTGATCGGATTTCACGTGCCCCCACTCGCAGGTGTAAGCCAACGAGGGCGCGGCACGTGTCCCTAACACTGTTGAGGGGACATAAAAACGTAACGGAACTGCCACGGAGCAGAGACGCGCCCCCACTCGCAGGTGCAAACCAATGAGAGCGCGACACGTGTTCCAGACAGCTGTGCGAGGGGACATGAAAGGCAACTGTAGCACCTCGAGCACACGAAACGTCTGACACGTTTCCGGCGCACGTCACCACCAACCAACCACGTGTTTGGACCCTTCGTTTCAACCAAATGGATAGAACTTCGCGCAACGATGGAAACAACCAAGAAAACGACAAAACCCCATTAAAAAGACCAAATCAGTAAGTCTAATATCTATCTTACCGCGCTAGCGCGAGATAAGACACACATTAGACTGGGGGGGCTTGAAGAGGTATGTACCCGCCTCAACACCGAGCAAGGCGGGTCAACCCACAAGATAAAGACATTATAAAGGCACAAAGCCAAAACCTATGCGCATGGCGCATACAAAACATGCTCAGGCATCATACGCCCAGGCACCACATATGCTCAGGCACACATATGCTCGCGCATCACATATGCGCGCGGCGCATCAGCGCGCGGCGCATATCACATGCTCGTGCATATCACATCTGCGCATGAAACATCTGCGCGTGAGAATAAAGAGAAGACCTCGCGCATCCTCAGGATTGGCGCATATCACACATGCACATAATCGACCTCGTCCTTATCAGGATTAGGGCAACCTTGATTGTGCACGTCAGACAACCTTCCAGAAGGTATCTTTTTAAGGAATAAGAATATGCTGATGTTGACAGCTGCCAAATGAAAGGTCGACAACTCAGCATGACACATGTGCTACCACGTGATTACAACCAACGAGGAAGCGCCAGGTGTCCCAGAGGACACGTGGCGCAGTGCGATTGGAGGAGGCCAACGAGGCTGAGCCCAATCAGTGGAAACCCTAGCACTATAAATACAGCATCAACTCCACTTTGATGGACACATTCATACTCAATCATTGACAGTTACAGGCAGTGATATCACATTCAATCATATTGAATTACATTCACTCACAGTCAGTTACATACAAACACACAGTCTCACAATCATACAGTATTCAGCTATTAAGCAATACTCTCCAGATTCACTTACTCACACATTATTATCTTCTCCACCATATACTTATTCTCACGCCGGAGGGTTACCCCAAAGAGGACCCCTCTGTCCCTTTCTGAGGGGTAAGTTAACGGCGTTGTTCATTTTGTAGGTGGAAGAACACAGATCCAGAAGAACCATCGGTGAAATAGTACAATCAGAACCCGAGGAAAGTAGATCTGCTACCAGTGAGTAGATCCACGTTTCTGCAGTAAGCATAGACACCACATGAGTTGTTGAAGCAGTCTGGTTTAGAACTCGAGGTGCACCCTAGACAGACTGACTTCGAGACTCTCTTACATTTGTTTGAATCGCAAGTTGTTCGGTTATAAGAAGATGAAGCATAAGATGTGCAGTCGAACCAAACGGATTGCGCTCCAAGATCGATTAATGCGTCGACCTTGGTACGTGATTGCGGGTTTCCAGCCTCAAATGTGGTGTAGTATTGAAGGCTTGTTTGGTTTTTTCGTATGGGGAAGTGAATGGAAGTGTGTTTGGGGAGTTTGACTGGATCTGTTGCAGCATTTGAGATGGTTAAAAGGGAAAAGATAAAGAGAGTGCTGGTGAGGATTTGAGAAGATGCCATTGTGGGTGTGCTTGTGAATCCATCCATCCATCTACGGGGCTGCATGCATGCCATTAATAGTGGCATATTCTCCTGATCTCATCCTAGTAGAAGTTGTCCTTAATTACCTGAATACCTGGTTGCCCAATTAGAAGATGATCTTACAGATTTACAAAAAGAAATTATTTTATTATATTATAAATTATGCAGGGGGCAAATGTGACGAGTTCTTGAAATTAATTCACTTGCTAAAAGTTTAAATAAAGTTGGGCTTAAACAAGTCCTTACTTATATTAGAGTTCTTTTAATAACTGAGCTCAATTTTAAGCTCTCATATTGAGCTTGACTACGCTAGAGAGTAGAGTTTAAACAAACCTATAAGATATATAATTTTTATTTATTACTAGTTTTTATTTCCTTTATTACAGGGAGCTGTTTTACATTACTCGTTTTTAATAATTATATACTTTTTTGGGTTTAATTTTATTTATTATGATGAAATTTATAATATACTTAGAGTTTGATGATAAAAATGTTTCAAAAATAACTAAGATGTTATAAACCGGTTTAAAAGTTACCTGAGTTTGATAAGACTCAAGACCGACTTATTTTTTTACTATAAAATTGTTTTTAATTATAAATAATATTTTTTTAAAAAAATCATATAATAATTTTTACTATATCCTATTTTATAGGATTTTCATATCAATAATTTGGTAAGAATAATTTTTAATTTAATGAGATGTTATAATCCGTTTAAAGAATATCTGGGTTTGGTAAGACCCATACCCGTGAATTCGGGTCAAATGCATGAGAAACCTCCATTTAAAAATCAAGCAAATCTGGTGACTCTAAAAAAAGGAGGAACGACCACATCGCGACACATAAGATTTTTGAGTTTTCGTATATATATATTATAGATTTTAAACATATGTTTACATATTAATTAATACCATAGATAAAATTATGATAAAAGAATAAAATAGTATAGATTTTGTTACCTATAAATATACAATTACACACACGCACAAACACACACATAAATATACACACACGCACAGGCGAGGTAGATTTAAAAACACTAATTATTGCAAGAACAAAATATTCAAACCTAATTCGTATTATTCATTTTTTTATCAATGATTTATATCTCATAAATTTTGTACTTGTTGCATACAAATGTGTATGTTATGAACATAAGAAAATATCAAACTAATTCATTTATATGTTGTTTTTTCTTTTACTTTTTAATTGTTTATCTACACATATGTAGCTAATATAGATACATTTGGCTACCACATTTTAAAAGTAAACAAAATCTGTTTATATAAAAAAAAATCATAAGAGATGAAGAAAAAGTATTTTAAACATGTTCCTATATTTTAACTGAATGATAAGTTTTGTTGTATGTGTTTCACAATAAATAGTGTTCTGTCTAAACCATTGTGTGCATGTATATGTGTGAAAAATAAATAATAAATAAGACGAAACCCAACCAAGCTCAAGGTTTAGAACAAAAGCTCGAGACTTATAATAAAAAAGACGAGCTCAAACTTCAAATTATACAAGCTGAGCTAGATCGTATGCTTTTCAAAATTAAACAAGCTTGGGTAGAACTTTTGACCGACTCCTAGCTTACACCTCTGGAACCAAACAAAGAGAGAATTAATTTTATTATATACAAGTCATTGAGTATATAATTAAATATGCTTATTATAGTTTGAATGCAAAAATGTGTGGCTTGAATGGCCTCCACAATGTTTTATTGTTAAAATGTTTTATTGTTAGGTATCATGATATTGGAAATTAGGCGGGCTAACTAAATAATGATTGGCGAAAAATAAAGTTCATATAATAGGAGCTAGGGATCGAAAGTTTGTTAGATATTATTCATCCAAAACAAAACAAACAAATTTATCAAGACTTTGTGAACCAACGAGGAAAAGGATATTAACTCCATCATGCTAATCATGAAAACAAGATGTTGGAAATTAGGATTTACAATTTAGCAATAAGTCAATGTTAAAAAGGCCTAAAGAACTTTTAGAAATTAGGATTTACAATTTATATCGATTCCCCATCCTTTTTCTATTTTCGTTACGAATCGATGCTAATTATGAACCATCTGCGTTTGGTTGAATCAACCTAATTTGTAAACACACGTACACCATCATTTTCTTTGTTAATTCTTCTTTATTTACAGAATGTTCTATTTTATTGGTAAAACCCGTTCTTCCTTCTTCAAGTAAAGTAAACCCTAACATTTCTGATTCTTAAGATTAAATGCATATTTTCATGTACTGTTAGTGATTCTCACCAACTTAAACAAGTTATATACTACTAGGCATAAAGATTAATAGTTTTGAGGCGCCCTTACTAACGTACAAATCTTGAAGTGGGCATGCCCTGAAATCATAGCTACTATGTTATAAGTAGAATTTATGACGCAAAACTAACGAGTCATGTCGTTTTATAAATTTAATCCGTGTTAAAACATGTTCCATCCAAATTAGATGCGCGTTGAAATAGATTGTTTTAGAAAAAAGGATCGAATGGCTAAAGGTAATTTGCGTTTCTTGTTTGTTTCGAAATAAATTCGTTTCTAGTGTTTGTTCCCAAGTGTGGGATACATGAAATCAAGTACAACAAAAACCGTATGCTTTGGATATCCTGAAATGAGAGAGCAAACTCTATAAGTATACACAAGAGAGGTGAAAATATTATCTTGATGGCAATCTTTATGCTTTAGATGACATCTTGAATTTTTTATAATACCTAAATGCTTTTGATTACCCCTTAATGCTCATTAGTGTTCTCATTACTATTTTTATTGAGAATCAAGTCTCATTTTTAACTAATTTAAATTAAATTGATAAACAAATCAAATTTTAATGGCTCAATATTTTAATAGATTGCCAAATCCATGATCATGTATATTTACTTTTAAAAATAATTAATGGAACGCAACATCCTAGCAAAATGTTTTTTTTTTCGAACAACAATTCTCATTAAACCAACAATCTAGCCAAAAAAACTAGAGCCAAAAAACATCAAACGAGTTACAAAGAAAAACATATTTTTGGATGAAATAACTCGCACAAACATCTTTTTGGATGGAACCATGAACCACACTTGTCTCAATCTTTCCAAAAGTAGCATAAGCCATTTACATAATCAGTTTTAAACCATTATTTTGTCAAACATCACTTGGTTTACTTTTTATAAAGTTTCAGTATTTTAATCAATCTTCTGTAAATTAATTCAAAATTTGATTTATAAGATGAGTTTTTATTTAGAAGAGTTGGGCTTGAAACCCATTGCAGGTAGCTAGCTATTCAGAAGTGGGCTTGGTGAAAGGCCTACTGAATTTGAAACCCATTTCGAATTCGTTTTTTGAGTAATCCATTTAATTTTAGATGTCGAATTTGTGATTTTTAACCGTCGAATTTGTGATTTTTAACCGTATCCGTAACCGAACAAACCGAATTGGTAAATTTAGTTTTTGGTTCCACAAATCTTGCTTATTCAGATTACCCAGATCAAATTCAATCGACTAAACCGAATAATAAGTTTAATTAGATAAGCAAACCAAATAAATCAAATAATACTCGGTTCAATAGAATAATAATCGGTTTCCGGCTCGGTTAGACACATTTCAAAACCAAATAAACTAATGGACACCCCTATCTTCCAATGAGAAATCACCAACAAGAGGATCCAAAACCAATCAAGTGAGCATTGTGTCTGCTAGAAATCTTGAGGTTTAACGGTCGACGGTTGGTCGGTGACTGACATCGAAACCACAATAATATCATATAAAAGTTGATAACTTAACAGGTAATAAATAACATAAGCATGCCAGATGAACAGCTTCACTTTTGACAACATCACAAAAAGGATTGCAAAATCTGTCAGATCTAGTCTAAGCCGGTACCAAGATGGTAATTCCAAAAACTAGGACCAAATTACCATCACTGACAAAAGATATTAAACGGAACACGAGGTGTGGAATATTGCTGAGACAGTATTTTGGAAGCCATAATCGAATTAGCTGCTTCAGTATGATGTATCCCGTCCCAGTATATGAATTGCGATCCTTTATCACACGCTTGCGCGCCATCATGCCCACATGTAACATTTATGTTATAGTTATATGGAGGCCCACCAAAGCCACAACATGCCATTAATGGACTTGTAAAACCTACATAAAGTAAACTGTAAGATCACAAAATATGAAAATATACAGTTATTAGGAGTTATATATAGGCAGATGCGCATACCGTATTTGCTAGCATTTGCAATGAGTTCATACTTGATTGTGTAAATATCAACATAAACGATTGTTGAATCCTTCAGTTCCGACCTTAATTCCGTGCATAAATGGTGCAGACCCTCGTTATGCAACTTTGCAGCCGAATTGTAGGATGAAATACAACTATGAGGATCTAATTCTGTAGTCTGTAGAACTCGGTTGAACTAACCACAGTTTCTGAGGCAGGCAACCGAGCGGGCCAGTATTGTGAACCCAAAACTTTCTGCCACCATTATCGTGTATGCTCTGCACTGATTTTAGTATTTTACATACACGTGCAGATATGCGTTATCAGAGTTCTAATTACAAAAAAAAGGTAATAAAAATCACCTTGATGGCATTCTTGATTTCTGCAAGTATTAATGGAATTCTTTTGATAACTTGGGTGTATGTATACTTGTTGGCAAATGCATCAGAAAGGTCGTTTTGGCCGATGTCAATCATGTATAGCGCACGTTGAAACCCGTCATTATTAATCATTTGTTCTAAACCAGAAGCAAGAAGGTCATAAGACCTGGACTTGAAATGAAGGAACTGCATAACCTGAATGTTTAAAGCGAAGGGGACATATTTAGGGAGTGTTGAGGACCCGATCACAGCAAAGTTGGCCCCATTTGAAAATGTGGAACCCAACGACTCCATATATGCTGGCAAAAAACTTGCATTCACACTTTGACCTGCAACAACAAACTTGAATTTAAACTATATCCTTGATCACCAGCAGCTAACCATACTTTAAAATCTTTGATTATCGCAAGCAGTGTGTTGTGCATGCGCTAGTCGAGAGGTAGGTACTGACTAATTAATAGAGATTAATTGGATTGGAATTTTATATTTAATTTTTTCAACATTATATATATATACAATATTTTATATATAATTTATTAAAATAAGTATAACATTTCAACAATTTTGATGAAAATTAGGACCCATTTTTCTTTTATATAAATTTCGAACCTTTTTGACAGATATGTGACCGATTTGGACCCATTTTCTACCAATAACGACAGGTACCGATTAGGTTCTATCATTGGACTTTGGGAGATCGGACTCGTATCCTTAGTTGGATAGTATTTGACCCGTACCCTGTGGACTCATTGGATCTAAGCTCTTAGGGGATTAGGTCTCGTGTTTCTTCAGAATGTGTAAGTGGCAGCCCTGCTCTGTTTTCTGGATCATTCAGACTAGATTACTTCATAGATATAGAAGGTGATTTCTATAACAGCACATGCCCCGCTAACATTGTTAATTATAGCTTTGAGTCAGTCCATATGATCAGTTTAAGTATTAACAATCCCACAAGAGTAAAATATACGGGAACATCCATATGAATTGCTCCTAAAGGTATACCCAATTAAATCTAACATTGTTAATTATAGCTTTGTGTCGGTCCATATGATCAGTGTAGGTATTAACAAGCCCCACAAGTGTAAAATATACAGGGAACATCCATATGAATTGCTCCTTAAGGTATACCCTACTAAAAAATAACAAAATTAAACCTGTTAAGATAAGATAACGAACGTAATGCTTATTATAAAGTTAAACAGTAACAATACCGATTAGCCTCCTCATCGCGTGGTGGCACTGGCCCGCCTTTAGAAATTCGGAATAAAACCGATCCGTCACTTATGATCACAGGCTCAAATTTATACAAGAAGTATTCAGAAAACTGAAGGATTATGGGTAAAGGATTCAAGATTTGATTTTGGACGTTGTCGTCAGCTAGTAGTGTCTTTGAAACTCTTCCTCCTGAGGCCCTTGAAGCACAATATCATTGCCGTCCTGGTAGTGTCTTTGAAACTCTTCCTCCTGTGGCACTTGAAGTACAATATCATTCTCGTTCTGGGCTAGTGGAGTGGCTGAGTGGTTTCTTGGAAAACCTGAATTACTCCGACATTGTCGGAGGCCTAAGTTGACTGCATAGAAATTACTAGGGTCACTTTCGTGGGTTTGTTGATAGCTAATAGTGAGTGCAACTTGAGAGGATTCCATATTAGCTATCAACAAACCCACGAAAGTGACCCTAGTAATTTCTATGCAGTCAACTTAGGCCTCCAACAATGTCGGAGTAATTCAGGTTTTCCAGGAAACCACTCAGCCACTCCACTAGCCCAGAACGAGAATGATATTGTACTTCAAGTGCCACAGGAGGAAGAGTTTCAAAGACACTACCAGGACGGCAATGATATTGTGCTTCAAGGGCCTCAGGAGGAAGAGTTTCAAAGACACTACTAGCTGACGACAACATCCAAAATCAAATCTTGAATCCTTTACCCATAATTCTTCAGTTTTCTGAAGACTTCTTGTATAAATTTGAGCCTGTGATCATAAGTGACGGATCGGTTTTATTCCGAAATTCTGAAGGCGGGCCAGCGCCACCACGATATGAGGAGGCTAATCGGTATTCTTAATGTTTTAACTGTTCGTTATCTTATCTTAATAGTTTTAATTTTGTTATTTTTAATAGGGTATACCTTAAGGAGCAATTCATATGGATGTTCCCTGTATATTTTACACTTGTGGGGCTTGTTAATACTTACACCGATCATATGGACCGACACAAAGCTATAATTAACAATGTTAGATTTAATAAGGTATACCTTTAGGAGCAATTCATATGGAAGTTCCCTGTATATTTTACACTTGTGGGATTGTTAATTGTTAAACTGATCATATGGACTGACTCAAAGCTATAATTAACAATGTTAGCGGGCCATGTGCTGTTATAGGAATCACCTTCTATATCTAGGAAGTAATATGGTCTGAACGATCCAGAAAACGGAGCAGGGCTGCCACTTACACATTCTGAATAAACACGGGACCTAATCCCCTAAGGGCTTAGATCCAATGGGTAAAAATTGAAGGGTCAAATACTATCTAACTAACAATACGAGTTAGATCTCTCAAAGTCCAATGACAGAAACCTGCAAAACAACCATCGTGAGCTCGTTACGAGGACAAGAGGGGGGGGGGGTCTTCCCGTAACCACCCTCCGGCATAAGAATAACTACAATTCCGATGAAGAGAAAGTACTTAAAGTATTTTGGGAGTGAATGTGTATACCTCATGGAGATTGTGAAGGTATTTATAGCCGAAGGATGTGGGAATAAAATTGGTCCAACTGTCTCTTTCAAGAAGATGCTCTTGTAACCGCCTAGACACGTGTCCTCATATGATAGGGCGAGCTATATGGCCCATGTGCATGGTTGTAACTAGGGGTGTTCAAAAAATCCGAATCCGAAATATTCAAAAATCTGAATCTCGGATATCCGAATTTTCAGATTCAGATATTAATTTTGAAAATTTTAGTTTTTTTTTTGATTTATTTATTACATATTAACATATATACCATATGTTCCAAAATCCATTTTTGCTTTTCATCTTTCAATACACGCCAACCCAATTCATCAATTTTTTTAATTTATTCTAATATCATTCACTGACCCAGACCCGATTCATCGTATTGTCGCAGTGTCTTGCCGGTGGACGGTGGTGGTTGTTGAACTTCACCTATGGACAGTGGTGGTTGTTGAACTTCACCGGTGGACGGGTGGTGGTTATCTATTTGCTAGCGGGCACCGGTGGTTATCGATTTACCAGCGGATGGTGATGGACTAGTGTTTACCGATTCAGATGCCAATGGTGGTTATCGATTCATCGGTGACCGGTGGTGCTTACCAACTATCGACCTGCAATTAAGATCCAAGGTGGACGGGTGTTTGATTTCATTTTAAAAAAAGGATCTGGGTTTCCTTTCATTTTGAAACAATTTCCTTTTTTTTTTCTTTAATATTTCGGATATCCGTTTCACTATCCGAACGAATATCTGAAATTTCGGATATCCAAACTTCGGATACGGATTCAGATAGTGAAATCCACTATCCGAAATGTTCGGATATCCGAAACTCCGGATATCCGGTTTTGAACACCCCTAGTTGTAACAACCTGGACACGTGTCTGTGTGTGATAGGACGAGATAAACCTAGCCATTTGCATGGTTGTAACAACCTGGCCAGCTGTCCTTCTATTGGTTGTTGGGTCACGTGCTCTCCAAGAAAGGATCTTGGTAAATCTTCTAAAAGGGAGTTAGTTAATTAGAGCTGTCCTCTGACGTTGCCTTCCGGTTATCCTCGAGGGTGAGAACAGTACCCTGCAGATGACTTCTGAGGGCGTCTGGATCCTCCTGCACATAGTCTCTAGAATCTGTTGTTCTTCCTTTATCTTGAGTTATGCGGGTGATTTATATGTCTCGCGGGTGACATATGAGGGGGTCCCCTCTTACCCGCGGGTGGTATTTAAGGGCATTTGGGTCTTTTTGGTACCCTACCGCTATAGCTACCATTATCGTGTATGCTCTGCAATGATTTTACGTACATGTGTAGTCATGCTTTATCAGAGATCTAATTACATAAAAAGGTAACTAATGTCACCTTGATGGCATTCTTGATTTCTGCAAGTATTAGTGGAATTCTTTTGATAACTTTGACGTAAGAATACTTGTTTAATTAAGTCAAATATAAAACTACCATTTAAACCGTAAGAGTAGCTAGTTCATATCATCATTCGTCCGCTCATCTATATCATCTTCATAGCCTTCTTTGATCCTTTTTTCCGAATCCACAAATTATGAAAGGCGATTTAGTTGGTCAGAATTTTGTTATAAGCTGACTTGGTCAGAATTTTAAGCTACAACCGTGTTTTAACAGTGTAAAAAAATTGAATTTGAATTTGAATTTGGAACTCACATCTTTTGATATACAATTAGCCACCATCAATCCTGTCGAGTTTACAGTGAACAGCAACCAACCTGAGTTGCCTTAAAACCAATGCGCCATATCTCACATCTTATCCATCATCTTACGTATCATAAAACACTTTATTATTCAGTGAGGTTAAACACAAAGATTACAATTTACAACGTACCATGTCATTGACCTTTCTACCCTTATGCAAAGAAAAGGAGCTAAGTGCAAGGTTTAAACTTTTGTTAATAATTTATCAAGTTATACCTGAAAATAGGATAATTGTACTAGATCATAATGAAAGAGTAACCGAATATTATAAAATAGATGGAATTAACAAATTGTCAATTAAAGGCATACTTAGAGCTGTAAAATAGATGGAATTACTAAGAGCTGCAAAACAACATTTCATATAAGGCATACTTAGATATATTTCCTGAGATATATTTCCTCTCGCTATTTATCTATCACAAAACGATGTAAATGAACAGCAGCACTGATGTGCCTTTACAGTTATTACTCCAGTTTAGGGGTAAAACAATAATTTTCTCCCTTTACCAGCATTTAATCCCGAACGTCACCCGTTTTTTAAATATTTTTCAGCACTTTTTATCCGTTATAAAACGACTTAAACGAACAAATAACTGCTATGCATTTTTTGTCACTGCAATTCAGGGATAAAAAAAAAGTCAAAATACAGATAGCTTTACATAAGTGATATCAAACTAAACAACCTTTCATGCAAACCGATTGGTGATGACTGATTTGGACTACATTGCAGGCCCGTTATCATGTAATATGCAAAGAAAATTAGATTAAGTACTTTTAATATCCGTTGTAGGCCCGTTATCATGTAATATGCAAACAAAATTAGATTAAATACTTTTAATATCCGTTGTGCTTTATCCGCATTAACATTATGTTTTGAAAAAGATAATATCAATATACTAATACGAAACACACATTTTAGATTACATCGTATGTCTTGTGGCGATAACACCTTCTGAAGATGCTGAGGAAAACAATGGGACATACTTAACTATGAAAAATGACAGGTAGGTTTCCCACTTATTTGTTATGAATACTAAAAACTTATGTACATAAAGTATACAACATCACACATAATCATCAGTTTTATTATAGCCCTAAAAAGACAGGTAAGAAAAGGCAAGCATATCCCTTTTATTAAACTAATAAGTAATACTAGCCAACATCACACATAATCAAGAAAGATAGTTACTACTTACTTTAACTAGTATTTTCTTTCATTCAACTTTATCAATATGGCCAATAACACACACTTCAACCATGCCATGATACCACATGAAAACTTCTCACTGATGCTGAACAAACACATGAAAGGCACACATCAGTATTGAAAGATGTATAAGTTATTGGTCTTAGAATTTATCTGCCACAACTACTTAATTTTAGTACGATTAAATATTTAGATCTTGGCATATATTCAAGTTCTGCCCAGCAGAAAACAGTTGCAGTTTGCAGCTGAATACAAGTGCAAAACTTGCATATTTATGTTCTCTCCTAGCAACGTTTATTTGTTTTTATTAAAATTGGGTTTCGGTTTAAGGTTTTTGTCGAGTATTTATCCAAACCCGACCTGAGACCTACTATATCCATATATCAGGACCGGACCGAACCGAACCAAAACAAAACATGGAAGTGTAAGGTCGGTCGGGTTATTTACAGTCGGTTTTTGGGCCGGGCCTAAATAAGCTCACCTCTGATAGCTAGTTAGATACATACAAACACACATTCAGAAACCCTAGGCTACAAGATTTTCCAATTCCAAGTCCCTAATTCAGAAAATTATAAAATCCCTAGTATAAAAAATTAACATAATCGAACTAAAAGTTACCAAATCCGTCAAATTGCACAAGATTAGGTGATGATGCGGCGGTGTAAAATACTCCGATTTGGTGGTGGTGTGGCGGTGTTTGAAGAATTTCGGCGGCGGTGGGGGTAGAAGAGAGCCCTTACAGGTGTTGGCGGCGGCATGGTAGAGATGAGAGAGAGTATAAGGAAAAGTGAGGGAAATAGCCCGCCATTCATTTTAGAGAGAATAAAAACTGCTCAGGAGTTGGACATTAGGATTTACGTACAATTTAGCAATAAGTCAATGTTAAAAAGGCCTAAACAACTTTTAGAAATTAGGATTTACAAATTACAATTTTTCTATTTTCGTTACGAATCAATGCTAATCATGAACCGTCTGTGTTTATATTGTTAGTTACATGCACGCTTTTGGTTGTGTCAGCCCAATTTGCAAACACACATACACCATCATTTTCTTTGTTAATTCTTCTTTATTTACATAATGTTCTATTTTATTGGTAAATCCGTTCTTCCTTCTTCAAGTAAAGTAACCCTAACGTTTCTTAACATTAAATGCATATTTTCATGTATTCTCACCAACTTAAACAAGTTATATACTACAAGGCATATAGGTTAATAGTTTTGAGAGCCCTTACTTACGTACAAATCTTGAAGTGGGCACCCCCTGAAATCATAGCTACTATGTTATAAGTAGAATGTATGATGCAAAACTAACGAGTCGTGTCGTTTTTATAAATTTGATTCGTGTTAAAACGGGTTCCATCCAAAGCAGATTCGCATTAAAACATTGTTTTTAAAAAAAGGATCGAATGACAAAAGGTAATTTGCATTTCTTGTTTGTTTGAAATAAATTCGTTTCTATATGTTCCCAAGTGTGGGATACAAGTCAAGTACACAGCAAAACCGTATGCTTTAGATATCCTGAAATGAGAGAGGAAACTCTATAAGTGCTTTTGATTATCTTGATGGCAATCTTTATGCTTTAGATGACATCTTGAATTCTTGATAATATACCTAAATGCTTTTGATTGCCCCTTAATGCTCATTAGTTTTTTTTTTTTTTTTGAGAACCAAGTCTCATTTTTAACTAATTTAAATTAAATTGATAAACAAAATAAAAATTAATGGCTCAATATTTTAATAGATTGCCAAATCCATGAATATGTATATTTACTTATAAACATAATTAATGGAACTGAATATTATATATACTATAAATTAAAATCAGTTTGTCGGTGCCACTGAAATTACAAGTGATATTATTTAAGAATTTAAATGAAATAATATCCAGAAATAAACACATCTGTTCCTTTGCTCTGGTGGTTGGGTGGGTGAATGCTTAATTTCTTTCAGGTGTTTCCCTCAGATTCGATTCCTATTGGCATTAACTTTGCTTGCTTTTTCAGATTATTTCAATTTCAGTTGTATTAATGAAAATCCGTAGAATTTGTAGCCAGGGAAGGTTGGTCTGATGGTCCCTATAAATTTTTGAATGCTTGGTTGGTTTGCTTTCTTTCTGGTTGGTTACGCAACCACTTATTTGATGTATTAGAAAGGTTTTTGCTTAATGCGCGTTTTCTGTTATTCGTTTATGGTTTGGAATTGAAATCTCAACATAGCCGAAGCAGACCAAGGAGTCAACTCTCCGCCACAACACTCGAGTTTTATCATTTATTTTATTTTTCTTCTGAAAATATTTAACTTTTTGTAGTTATAGTACCAAAACAAATGTAAAACGAACGAATGCGTCGACTCACCGGCCGCTGCTATAACGGCCGGTTTTTACCAACGATTGGGTTTTACCTATTTTTATTTTTAAGATGTATTTTTTTGCTATCCTTTTGCTTAAAATATATTTTTTGGCGTTAGTGTTGGCATCGTAATGTATCTAACTGATTGAATTCGTGCCGCTTTAATCATAAACTGGGCGTTCATAGATTTGTTTTTTGGGTTTAGTGTCGGGAATGTAACATGCTTAACTGCACCTGACCAAACTCACAGATTTATTTTTTGGGTTTAGCGTCTGGCGTTCATCGATACGGTCGCCGTATTGCGGCGAGTAATTAACTAGTATAGATCAAAGATGGTTTGTCGGTGCCACAAAAGGAAATGACTTTGACGTTAAATGAGTTTAACTTAAAATGTCTCCAACAATTAAGTAAAGTTTTTGCTGCTGTGATGGCAAACCTTTACTAATTAAGCACATGGATAGTTTTGTTACTAACCTCCCGGGATCGAGTCCTCATTATGGTTTGTCATTTTTTGTTTTGTTTACATATCAATTTTTGTTTTGTCTACGGGTTTATATCATTTTCTTGCTTTGTCTACCTTTTTTTATTATTATTCTGTTACCGTAAAGAATGTCAATGAAACCGATCAAATTTGCGTCGGCTTATCTTTACAACGTCCGGACCAACAACACTTGGGTTTTATTTTACCGATCGAATGTTTTTTTGTTTTTTATTTTAAGAGGTGCCGTAACGAACATTCATGAAACCGACCAAATTCGCGTCAACTCACCTTCACAACACCCGGACCTACAACACTCGGTTTTATTTTACCGACTGAATGTTTTTTTTTTGCTTTAATAGGTACCGTAACGAACATCAACGAAACCAACCAAATTTGTGTCGACTCACCTTCACAACGCTCGAATCGACAAGACTCAGGTTTTATTTTAACGACCAAATGTTTTTTTGTTTTATTTTCTGATTTAAATATGGTACGAAACCGACCGAGTTCGCGTCAACACGCCGCTGCAACACCTGGGACCGACAACGTTCAAATTTTCCAATACCCAGGTTTTACCGATCAAATAAGGTGTTTTAACCTTTTTTTCTTATGAACGACGTTTTGGCCATATTATATTTTAATTTGAAGAATTTATTTTTTATATTTTAATGTTCGGGTTTTTTTATTATTGTAGTTATATATAAAACAATTGTGTTGGTGTCACAAGTAGGCTGTTGGTCCACTTAACGGCGCATCAGGGGTTAACCCTTTTTTTCTTTTTCTTTCTTATTAAGTAATTTATTTTTAGGTTTTTAATTACTATTATTAGTACAATTGGCTAAATTCGCATCGGTTTGCAGCCGCAATTCGTAGGTTATTATTTTTTTACTTCATTGCAGTTTTTTTTGTTTTCAGTGGCATCATCTTCGATGCCGACCGAATTCGTGTCGAATCGCAGCCACAACCAAGTTTTTTTCTTTTTTGCTTGCCGTGGAATTTTATTGTTGAATTTATTTTTATCTTTAGTTTCGGTGCCGTAAACCAATACCCATTGAATTCATGTTGGAGTGCCACGCTAACGCGTGGTTTTTTTGTTGGCCCGGCGCAACGCGCCGATGCAATACCTAGTTTGATTTAGTTTTGGATGGAATAACTCTCACAAACATCTTTTGAATGGAACCATAAACCACACTTGTCTCAATCTTTCCAAAAGTAGGATAAGCCATTTACATAATCAGTTGTAAACCATTATTTTGTCGAACATCATTTGGTTTAGTTATTATAATATTTCAGCATTTTGATCAAATATCAATCTACTGTAAATTCAAATTTTGATTTATAAGATGAGTTTTTTATTCAAAAGGGTTGGGCTTGAAACCCATTTCAGGTAGTTATTCGGAAGTGGGCTTGGTGAAAGACCTATTGACCTATTAATACAAATCTTGATGTTTAACGGTCAAAGGTTAGTCGGTTACCGACATCGAAACCACAATAATATCAGATAACAGTTCATAACTTAACAGGTAATAAATAACATAAGCATGCCAGATGAAGCTTCACTTTTGACAACATTACAAAAAGGATTGCAAAATCTGTCGATCTAGTCTAAGCCGGTACCAAGATGGTAATTCCAAAAACTAGGACCAAATTACCATCACTGACAAAAGAAATTAAATGGAACACGAGGTGTGGAATATTGCTGAGACAGTATTTTGGAAGCCATAATCGAATTAGCTGCTTCAGTATGATGTATCCCGTCCCAGTATATGAATTGCGATCCTTTATCACACGCTTGCGCGCCATCATGCCCACATGTAACATTTATGTTATAGTTATATGGAGGCCCACCAAAGCCACAACATGCCATTAATGGACTTGTAAAACCTACATAAAGTAAACTGTAAGATCACAAAATATAGAGTTATTAGTAGTTATATATAGGCTGATGTGCATACCGTATTTGCTAGCATTTGTGATGAGGTCATACTTGATTGTGTAAATATCAACATAAACGATTGTTGAATCCTTCAGTTCCGACCTTAATTCTGTGCATAAATGGAGCAGACCCTCGTTAAGCAACTTTGCAGCCGAATTATAGGATGAAATACAGCCATGAGGATCTAATTCTGTAGGACTCGGTTGAACTAACCACAGTTTCTGAGGCAGGCAACCGAGCGGGCCAGTATTGTGAACCCAAAACTTTCTGCCACCATTATCGTGTATGCTCTGCAATGATTTTACGTACAGGTGTAATTATTCTTTTATCGGAGATCAAATTATATAGAAATGGTAACTAAAGTTACCTTGATGGCATTCTTGATTTCTGCAAGTATTAATGGAATTCTTTTGATAACTTGGGTGTATGTATACTTGTTGGCAAATGCATCAGAAAGGTCATTTTGGCCGATATCAATCATGTATAGCGCACGTTGAAACCCGTCATTATTAATCATTTGCTCTAAACCAGAAGCAAGAAGGTCATAAGACCTGGACTTGAAATGAAGGAACTGCATAACCTGAATGTTTAAAGCGAAGGGGACATATTTAGGGAGCGTTGAGGACCCGATCACAGCAAAGTTGGCCCCATCTGAAAACGTGGAACCCAACGACTCCATATATGCTGGCAAAAAACTTGAATTCACACTTTGACCTGCAAAAACAAACTTGAATTTAAACTATATCCTTGATCAACAGCAGCTAAAGGAAATCTTTTGACACCTTGATCACCAGCAGCTAACCATATTTTAAAATCTTTGATTATCGCAAGCAGTGTGTCGTACGTGCGCTAGTCGAGAGGTAGATACCGACTAATTAATAGATTGACTGGATTGGAATTTAAATTTTAATTTTTTCAACATTATATATATAATTTATCAAAATAAGTATAACATTTCAACAATTTTGACGAAAATTAGGACCCATTTTTCTTTTATATAAATTTCGGACTTTTGACCAATTTTGACAGATATGTGACCGATTTGGACCCATTTTCTACCAATAAGGATTAGGTAAAATTTGAATTTTCGATTCATCACCGACAGTAATCAGGAGAATGCTATACAAAGTAAACTCTCACTTCAACTTTGAGCAGTCAATTTGGTAAAAATAATATATATATGATAAATCTAGGGAGCTTAAGGGGATTTTATCTTTATGTTTTGAGAATCCACAACATAAATTCTGAAATCGTCAACCATTAATTCCATAATAAAAAAATCATTATAATTAAAGAAGCAGTAAAATATGATGGAACTTACATAGAAAATCAATAATAAGGCGTCCGTCGGAGAGGCGACCAGTGGATCGTGGAAAGAAAGCGCGGCCGTACGGAGAGTCGATGGAGTAGCCAAGACCGGCTACAAGGCCGCCGGTGTCGGAGTTGGAATCACCGAAGTTGAAAATAAGAGGTCTGCTGGTGGATTCACTAAACTCAGGAACAAAAAGAACAAGAGTGATTAATATGGAGCGCCAAAGACTTCTCCTCGGAGGATCCATTGACTTGAGTTCCAACTTCAAAATGAGATTCACTTCACTTCATTTATTTTGGAACATCATTCAAAAGAGTGAGTGAAACATGTGGTATCTGTCTGATGACATTATTCTTAGATGGTTGTTTTTTAAAAGAAGAATAAGGATTTTATGATTTCTTTACAAATATTTGTTTTCTTTAATGAAGAATAAGGATAAGGATTTTATAATTTCTTTACAAAGATTTGTAATTCAAACGGTGGGATGCGGGCCCAACTCTTCCACAGTAACATGTATACTGTTTTTTCTTTCCCTCCTTCCTTTTTTTTTTCTATTTTTAAAGCACACTTAAAATAAGATATGGTATTATGAAAAGCAAAATAGGTGATTTCGAAAGATTTGTGGGAACTTTTAACATCGGAAATGGTCTTATATGTGAGTTGGTTACATTTCGCTTTTTCTATTTGTTCATTTTCAAGTTAAGACGTAAGGTCGCGACCTCCAGGTGAGGTCACTAAGTTATTGTGTAAATTTTGATGACTATGTTAAATAGTATTGAGGGCGGAGACGGTGGTTATCATATGGTAAGGAATGTTGTGAAAGTCGAGCGGAGCCTTAGACGAATCTATAGGAGTTGAAGGATGATGCAAAAGGTGTCCATGGTTATGAGGGTTAGGGTGGGGAAATAAAGATTTTAGATATCTAAATGTTTTTTATTGGAGGGAAGAATATTTTTTTTTTATTTATGGACTTGGAATGTTTTGTTTTACTACGTTACTAAAAAAAGATTTTGGATATTGAAGATAATTGAAAGGAGGGAAAAATAAATTTTCTTGTTGTAAAGAAAAATAGGGGTGTACACGAATTGAACCAGACGAGAGCATGTCCGTGTCTGCACGTTAAGCTTTTGATGGACAAACGAACGGTTCACGAACACTCTACCGAATGAAAACTAATGCTCGTGTTCATCCTATGAAATTGAATTTGTCTGTGTCCGTCCGTTAATATTGTAAACGGACGTTAACGAACAATAATGGACAAACGAACACTAATGGACATTAATAGACAGCAGACACTTATGGACAAACATAAACGGTTACATATTAATTCAAAACATAAATCGAAACAACTTCACCTACAAATTTGGAATTAAACCATATAATATTTAAATATACTTAACACTTAATATATTAACAAAAAATAGACCACTATAAAAGACATCAGATATATGTAGTGTAACAACTCGAACTTTTCGAATTAATATTTTTATTAAATTCCCGACCCAATTAGATGTTCGGGAAATTCTATCACGTTTATCGAGTAACTAATATTCTATTTAATTGGTTATATTTATAATCATTTCTTATATTTATTCACATTATTAAAATAATTTTTTAAAAGATATACAATTTTACTCTAATATATATATATATATATATATATATATATATATATATACTTTAAACCATTTTTATTCCATCTTCAAACTAGAGGGACTAAACTATAAATATAATATATAAATATATAGCAAAATGTATAACCAGTTGACCCTTATGTCAAACCCAAATCCGTGATCCAAACATCAAACCCGGAAACCCATTTAGTAATCTTGCACCACAATTTTCGTCTAAGTTATGGAATTTATATATGATCTTTGTTAACCTTGCACCACAGGTTGGTGAAGACTTTGTGAATAATTTAAGTATAAAATAATTAATCAAGATCATTAGAAATATAGATCTGATTTGTTGTATTTATGGATTATGTTCTTGTTTGTATTTGATTTATTTGAAAATTTAATTTAATTAATAAATATTGTCATTTAAATATTGGATGATAGTACCTGGTGAGCTGTAGCAATCAGTCCACGCCCCGGCATTTCCGCCGTAAGTCGGGGTGTGACAGATTGGTATCAGAGCCGAAGGTTTAAGATAGGTCGTTAGTGGTGTCCTAGTAACATGCTTAGGAGCCCCATACGTGCTTATTTGTTTACCTTATGTGTTCTTTTTGATTGTCGCAGCTTACGTAATTACTTGATAGATTAATTACTTATTTAACTGTTTAAATAATGATTATTCTTATTATTATATTGTTATACACACACACACACACAACTCCGAGGCTATGCCTCAACTTTCAAAAAAAAAAATTTCATAAATATTTTAAATTATAATTGCCTTTTATTTTTGGGAAATTCCTTAAGAATTCTCTACTTTTGTTTTTACTCCTTCATCTTAAGGCTATGTAGCATGAAAAGTTCCTCTCGGCCAAGAGGAACACAACTGTCATACGATCGACACCTTAGGTTGTTTTTAAACCGAATTCATGGTGGTTCGTGGCTTAAATTTGGTAACCTTCCGATTATGTGTAACATCTATTTTATATATTATTTCTTATAATAGGCAAGTTTACTTAAGTTGTTAAAAAATTATAAAATAATAGAGATGGTAAGTAAGTAGGCTAATTAGATGGAACTAATCATGGACCAAAAAGAAAAGATGGGCCTTAGGTCCATGGGCTTAAGGGAGTATAAATACCCCTTAAACCCTAATCCTTTCCATTTCTATCCATCTTATCCATAATATTCCCTACCCACTCAAAACACACACACCTCCTAATAATACATGCGAAGGTTAAAGGGTTGCATACCCTACTAATATATGCGAAGGTTAAAGGGTTCCATACCCTAATAATTTATGCGAAGGTTAAAGGGTTGCATACCCTACTAATATATGCGAAGGTTAAAGGGTTGCATACCCTAATAATATATGAGAAGGTTATAGGGCGTAATTCTCTTTAAAACGTAAGGTATGAATATGAAAGAAAGAAAGTATGAAGGTAAGCAAGTATGAAAGTATGAAGTATGTATGAAAGTATGTAGTTATGAATATATTATATGTTGTATAATTAACTAGAACTCACTCAGCGTAGCTGACCTTTAGTATGCACGCAGGTGATTAGGATGAGGCAACTCGCTTGAGGGGTACATGTTGCAAGCAAATAAGAGACTGACATCGGAAGACTCAGACGTTTATGTTTAGTATTTTGTTTATTTTGAAAGACAAGATGTGTTTTAAGACCAGTTATGGATTGTTATGAAATGTTTTATGAAAATTTTTATATTCTGCGAATGTTTTTATTCTCTGATGACTATAACTATGTGAATGAGTAAATCCAACATCCAAATGTGAGGCACCGGTAACGGGGCCTTACAAGTTGGTATCAGAGCAAAGTTCGAGAGAATTAAGCGTCCTATATGCTTAGACTCGAACAAAGAATGGGATCAAGGTAAGAAAAGAAAGAAGATGCCAGTCCAAGAATGCCATGTGTCACTCAAGCAAACTCAGTAAAGGTAAAGCGAATGGTTAAATGACGTATGTAAAAATGCTAAGGAAGGATATGTGAATGTTAGAGATAGGATCAATTGATTGCTTTGATTGACTAACTGTTTAAAGTAGAACCAACACAAATAGACTCATAAAGGGAAGTGTGTAGGACACGGAAAGTAACGTGATTAGCTAATCACATATGGCCACTGTTATTACCTGTTAGCCTTACTATCCTTGTGCTTAACAGTTCCTTGAGTGGTGACGTTTGTGTTTTCCCTTTTAGAATACGATGTCTGGAACGGGAGAAAATGTGGGAGCTGGAGGAATTGTGAGGTCTGGAGGTCGCACTGGACGTCGCGGCAGGCCTCGTCGTGTCCAACAACCCTCGGTTGAAACAGCTTCTAACGCCGGAGATGAAGGAAGCGCAGCTGGAAGAGACCCGAACAACAATGAAGGGGTTCAATTAGATCCCTTAATCCAAGCAGCTATTGTTCAAGCTGTAACCACTGCTGTGAAGAACCTGACTCCTGAAGGAACTGCTCGAGCCGTGAAAGAACTGCTGAAGGGGCGTGTAAGTCCCGAATCTGGATCACTACAACTATGATATCAACCCAAACACGATGTTAGTGCGGAATCCTAACACCGTGGTGATTCAAGAACAATATAAATGAAGAACAAGATTAACACGATGTATTACTCCAAATGCACACGATTATATAATTAAAATGTCTGGTACATGAGATTACATGTGACACCCGGTAAATTCCCAATCCCTTAAACTAAGTAATCAACCTAATAATTAGGTGATTGTAAATATGAAGCGCGCCATGTTAGTCAGCGCGTGCATCTGTTATGTGCGCCCTGCGCGAGCGCGCCATGTTAGTCAGCGCGTGCATTTGTTATGTGCGCCCTGCGCGAGCGCACCATGTTAAGAACCAGCGTGAGCATATGTTATATGCGCCATGCGTGAATGTTTTGGCTTTATGTTATGACCATCCCGCATGATGCTAAGGCGGGTGCATCCTAAATCGTTTATGCGCGTGCGGAAGGGAACTAACCTCCCCGCATGGCGGGAACATTGAGAGCTAGTTTGTCTGAAGCTCCAAGATGGAATTGACTTCAACATGACTGATCACTATGTTGAAATACCAAGACCACCTGGAGAATCTACAAATGAAACTCAATATCCCCAACTGCGAGAAGGTTACGCACCTACCCGCAGCAAAGAAATGTCCTACACGCAGAAAGCTATGCGCACAAAGTGATGCGCACAGAACACTTAGTCTATTCTCCAGACATAAGGAGATTTCTCCCGCCCAAAAGGAAACAGTAGCGTGTTTCAGAGATTTTCCACTTTTTTTTACTGTACACTGACAAAAGTACCTGAAAAAGCACACTGTAACATGAAAAGTCAACTGTCAGCCACCCTATTCTCACCAACCCCAGACCTGCATGTCCTGTCCAAATCAAATCAAGATCTTTTGTCCACTCCTCCACTTTTAAGTAAACAATAAACAATAATAATTTCCATACTTTATCATCATTACACCTAGATATGAAAAGATTTCAATCCCCTAAAGCAAGGGATTGTGTTCCCTTGAGTTTGCCTATAAATTTGTAACCTAAATTATCACCCAAAACACACTTCAAAGAACTACAAACTTGCACTAATCCTCTCCCAAGCATCCGTTGTTTCCAGCTCCGATCCTGTTACTAGGTAAGCCGAGAATATAACCTTGAGACCTACTATCCAACCCTTATATTCTCCTATTTCTTGATCTTAATATATATACTTGTTATTTAATCGTATTCTAGACCTTCAATTCCGAGGCCAACACCAAGAAAACCCGAATCTCGATTAATCCCTTAACAAGAACCACAGGTGAGTCTCACAGCCCCTATTTTCACTGTTTTCACTATTTTTAAACTGTTTTCGGGGCGAGGGACACGTACTTAAATAATGTTTTATCATGGTATACTTACAAGCTATGCAAGCGATTATGTGTTTAAGTTATGTTTCATGATGAGTAATGCAAACGGTTATCTAAGGTTTTCGATGTATGTGCGCTAGAACTCGAGTAAGTGATCACTTTACCATTGGAACTCTAAGGGTAGGGACTGCTGGTTTGATCCACCCACTCGTAGGGGTCGCACCTCTTTGCATGGACGAGTGCCTAGTATGGTCATGGGGCAGTACTATGGGTTTGAACCCGCTCGTAGGGGTCGCGCCTCTTTGCATGGACGAGCGCCTTGTTTTCCGGCACAACGTCCGCGCGTAACCCGCGGGACGGAATTATTATTTTAGCTCGTAGTGGCAGCGCCACTTTGCATGGACGAGCACATGTTCCTGAAACGTTCGCGCGTAACCCGCGGGACGGTATTACTTATTTTAGCTCGTAGTGGCAGCGCCACTTTGCATAGACGAGCACAGTTCCCAGAAATGTTCGCGCGTAACCCGCGGAACGATTTTATCAGAATATGTTGATATAACTGTCTTACCAAGCATGTGTTTTAATGATGCTATCAGAATTATGTTTCAGAATGATTTGTATCAAGATTATGATGCAATACGATTTATCAAGTTACTAAGACTTGTGAACTCACTCAGTTTATACTGATTCAAATGTTTTTACGTGTCTTTCAGGAGATAACTAGGTAGCGCATGGAGTCACACTTAGAGCACCTCACGCTGAACATCTAAACTAGCTTTTTGGAAGATTTTAGTTCTATCCCTTCGATGCGCGTGGTTGTTCCCGCCGCGCATGGGGATATGGCGTGGAAATCTTCAACAATTTTTATACTTGGATGTTTTTATGTAATTTTTAAACAATGTAATGTATTTGTATTAAACTTTTCATGCGCAAATGAAAATCTTACTTTGAATGTTTGCAATGGCCCGTGCTTAAGTATCAATTCCCACTCGCGCGCGCCCGGCTGTTTCCGCCGCTCAGGGCCGGGTGTGACAGATTGGTATCAGAGCACTGGTTATAGCGAACTAGGAAAAGAAGTTTTAACCTAGACTATAACCGTTGGGGAATCGCATGAAATATTTTTCAAAGAAAATATTTTCAAAAGAAACTATACACACACTTAGGAACACGGGTCACACTGTCTAATAAATAATGATAACATTATGTGCTCAGAGTACATGCGCTAAGTCTGATATATTTTCACTCTTTTAAAGCAAGAATGCCTCCAACTAAAGCCAAAGGAATTACCATGACACCCGAGGAACTCGCGGAAATAATCGCGCAAGCGATTGCGACACATGAGGCCAGCAAGGCCGAATCAAGTCAGGGTCGTCAGAATGAGACCCCAGAACCCGAATCAGGAGCCTTGGACAAAGGATGCTCCTATAAGACATTCATGGCCTGTAAGCCTTGGCCATTCAAGGGAACCGAAGGGGCCATTGGGCTCTACAACTGGATTGACAAGATGGAGACAGTTCTCTCCATTAGCGGATGTAGTGAGAACCAGAAGGTCCTTTACGCGACCTGCATGTTCCAAGAGGCAGCTTCGTCTTGGTGGAAGCTTCAAACAAAAACATTGGGGCGAGAAGTTGCTCTCCACAAGACCTGGGAGGAACTGAAGGAGATGATGATGAGGAAGTTCTGCTCTCGCGCAGAATTCCAGAGTCTACAACAGGAATTCTGGAACCACACCATGGTAGGAACGGATATCGACGCCTACAACAACCGGTTCAACGAACTTTGCCAGTTGGTGCCAGGCATGGCAAACACGGAGGAAAAGAAGATCGAGAGGTATATTTTTGGGTTACCTCCTGTTGTTAGGGTTCCGCTCAACGCCGCAGCGCCTCCAACCTTTGATGAGGCGGTAGCGCGGGCCATCACCCTTACAAGGGATACGATCCGTGCGGGTATGTTGACTACGCGCGGAACCGAGCAGCGAACCTCTGATCCCAAGAGGAAATGGAACTCTCACCACCGAGGGTCCGACTCCAAGCAGCCACCGTTCAAGAAGCAGGAAAGCGCAAAGGTTTACGCGATTCAGGCCGCGGAGCCACCACGAAAAGGATACAGCGGGCCTCGCCCATGGTGCAACAAATGCAAGTACCACCACGAGGGTGAATGCGCAAGAATCGAATGTGCCAAATGTGGCAGACCAGGGCACAAGACGATGAATTGCCGTGTCAGAGACGCTGGAGCAAGCGACAACTGCTACGCATGCGGGAAGCCAGGGCATTTTAGTCGGGATTGCCCGCAAAAGGGGAACCAAGCTCGCGGGAGAGCTTTTGTGATCGGCGCAGGCGAAGCTAAAGAAGAGCCGAATGTGGTAACCGGTACGTTTTTGCTTAACGGACATTTTGCATCTGTCTTATTTGATACTGGCGCTGACCTAAGTTTTATATCCGCTGAGTTTAAAGACTCCCTAGGTCTAGCAACCAGTAAGCTAGACACACCTTATACTATAGAACTAGCCAATGGTAGGCAGTTATACGCGAACGAAAGAACTGAACAATGTGTTATAGTCATGGGAGGTCACGGGTTCAATATTAACTTGTTGCCAATAGACTTGGGAAGTTTTGACATTGTGGTAGGTATGGATTGGTTAGTCGAGAACCGCGCGGAAGTTATTTTCCATGAGAAGCAGGTTCGGATCCCACTGTTGAACGGAGAAACCTTGGTAATTCAAGGGGAAAGAAGGGGAGTTGCGACGAAACTGATTTCGTGCCTAAAGGCGCGAAAGTGCCTAAGGAAAGGGTGCTACGCCTTCCTGGCGCATGTCGTAGAAAAGAAAGGAGATGAGCGAAGAATTGAAGACTTACCAGTAGTGCGCGAATTCCCAGAAGTTTTTCCTGAAGATTTGCCCGGATTACCGCCGCCGCGACAAGTCGAGTTTCGTATTGATTTAGTCCCAGGAGCTGCGCCAGTAGCTCGAGCGCCTTATCGACTAGCTCCATCTGAGATGCAAGAGCTATCCAATCAGTTACAGGAACTATTGGATAAGGGTTTCATACGCCCAAGCTTTTCACCTTGGGGAGCTCCAGTACTGTTTGTTAAGAAGAAGGATGGTTCGTTCAGAATGTGTATTGACTACAGGGAGCTGAACAAGCTGACAGTCAAGAATCGGTACCCCTTACCGAGGATTGACGACTTATTTGACCAGTTGCAGGGATCCAGTTATTATTCGAAGATAGATCTACGATCAGGATACCACCAACTTAGGGTCCATGAGGAAGATGTGCCGAAAACAGCCTTCCGAACTAGATACGGCCATTATGAGTTCTTAGTGATGCCTTTCGGGCTAACTAATGCGCCGGCTGTGTTCATGGATCTGATGAACCGCGTGTGCAAACCATACTTGGACAAGTTTGTGATTGTGTTTATAGATGATATTCTGATTTACTCACGGACCAAGGCCGAGCATGAGCAACACCTGAGATTGATTTTGGAATTGTTGAGGAAAGAAAAGTTGTATGCGAAGTTTTCCAAGTGCGAGTTTTGGCTTAGAGAAGTTCACTTTCTCGGTCACGTTGTAAACGAGAAAGGAATTCACGTTGATCCTTCCAAAGTCAAGGCCATCGAAAACTGGGAAGCGCCAAAAACCCCAACTGAGGTGAGGCAATTCCTAGGACTAGCTGGCTACTATCGACGCTTCATTGAGAACTTCTCCAAAATAGCTCTACCTCTGACCGCGCTAACTCAGAAAGACAAGAAGTTTGTTTGGGGCGAAAATCAGGAAACAGCATTTCAAATGTTGAAACAGAAGTTATGTAGTGCGCCAATTTTGTCTTTGCCCGAGGGGATGGATGACATTGTTGTTTACTGCGACGCTTCACATCAGGGACTTGGATGTGTCCTTATGCAGCGAGACAAAGTCATAGCGTATGCCTCACGCCAACTCAAGACCAATGAAAAGAACTACACAACGCATGATTTAGAACTTGGAGCGGTTGTCTTCGCGCTAAAGATTTGGCGCCATTACCTCTATGGTACAAAGTGTATAATCTTTACGGATCACAAGAGCCTTCAACATATATTTGATCAAAAGGATTTAAACATGAGGCAACGAAGATGGGTGGAGTTGTTGAACGATTATGATTGTGAGATTAAGTACCACCCTGGAAAGGCGAATGTGGTAGCAGACGCGCTAAGTAGGAAGGAGCGAATAAAAACGCTACGAGTCAAGGCTCTAAGGTTGACCATTCACGCAGATCTCTCTACCCGCATCCGAGACGCTCAGCAAGAAGCTTTGAAACCAGAGTTTGTTAAAAACGAATGCCTTGGGGGTATGGTTAAGAATTTGGAACTTAAAGAGAACGGCAATCTATATTTCGCTAACCGCATATGGGTCCCTCTCAAGGGAGGATTGCGCGAGCAGGTATTGAACGAAGCTCACAAGACGCGGTATTCCGTACATCCTGGCGCAGACAAGATGTACCAAGATGTTAAAACGCTGTATTGGTGGCCCAATCTTAAAGGCGCCATCGCGACGTATGTCAGTAAGTGCCTGACGTGTTCGAAGGTAAAGGCTGAATACCAGAAACCATCAGGGTTGCTTCAACAGCCAGAAATTCCCATGTGGAAGTGGGAACAAATCTCTATGGACTTCATCACCAAACTGCCAAGGACACCTGGGGGTTATGACACAATATGGGTTATTGTGGATCGGCTAACTAAGTCAGCGCACTTCCTGCCGATCAAGGAAACCGATAAGATGGAAAAGTTAGCCCGACTGTATATTCGAGAAGTAGTTTCAAAACATGGAGTCCCAGTGTCCATCATTTCTGATAGAGATAGTCGATTCACATCAAGGTTTTGGAGATCGTTACAAGGGGCTTTAGGTACTCGTCTTGACATGAGTACGGCATATCATCCTCAAACGGATGGGCAAAGCGAGCGAACAATCCAGATATTGGAAGACATGCTACGCGCGTGCGCAATCGATTTCGAAGGTAGCTGGGATACTCATCTCCCATTGGTTGAATTTTCTTACAACAACAGCTATCACACAAGCATTAAGGCTGCGCCGTTCGAAGCTTTGTATGGGCGCAAGTGTAGATCCCCACTGTGCTGGGCTGAAGTAGGTGACAAGCAAATGACTGGTCCAGAATTGATCCAAGAAACAACAGACAAGATTTTTCAGATAAGGGATCGCCTTAAGACAGCGCGCGATAGACAGAAGAGCTACGCAGATGTGCGAAGAAAACCATTGGAGTTTCAAGTAGGGGATAGAGTACTGTTGAAAGTCTCTCCATGGAAAGGAGTCCCCCGTTTCGGCAAGCGAGGAAAGTTGAATCCGCGCTTCATTGGACCATTCGAGATCCTGGAAAGGATCGGTCCGGTTGCTTATAAACTCCGTTTGCCCGCCGAACTCAGTGGAGTTCATGATACGTTTCATGTGTCCAACCTCAAAAAGTGCTTATCTGACGAAACGTTGATTTTGCCGTTGGAAGAGATTCACATCGACAAACAGCTGCACTTCGTAGAAGAACCTATAGCAGTAACCGATTGGAAAGAACAAAAGTTACGCAGGAGCAAAATCAAGTTAGTAAAGGTTCAATGGAACTCGAGGCGTGGGCCTGAATTCACTTGGGAAAGAGAAGACCAAATACGCAAGAAATACCCACACCTCTTTCAGAGCATGGCTTCTGCCAGCAACGTCTCCTAAATTTCGGGACGAAATTCGTTTAACGAGGGGAGAATGTGACACCCGGTAAATTCCCAATCCCTTAAACTAAGTAATCAACCTAATAATTAGGTGATTGTAAATATGAAGCGCGCCATGTTAGTCAGCGCGTGCATCTGTTATGTGCGCCCTGCGCGAGCGCGCCATGTTAGTCAGCGCGTGCATTTGTTATGTGCGCCCTGCGCGAGCGCACCATGTTAAGAACCAGCGTGAGCATATGTTATATGCGCCATGCGTGAATGTTTTGGCTTTATGTTATGACCATCCCGCATGATGCTAAGGCGGGTGCATCCTAAATCGTTTATGCGCGTGCGGAAGGGAACTAACCTCCCCGCATGGCGGGAACATTGAGAGCTAGTTTGTCTGAAGCTCCAAGATGGAATTGACTTCAACATGACTGATCACTATGTTGAAATACCAAGACCACCTGGAGAATCTACAAATGAAACTCAATATCCCCAACTGCGAGAAGGTTACGCACCTACCCGCAGCAAAGAAATGTCCTACACGCAGAAAGCTATGCGCACAAAGTGATGCGCACAGAACACTTAGTCTATTCTCCAGACATAAGGAGATTTCTCCCGCCCAAAAGGAAACAGTAGCGTGTTTCAGAGATTTTCCACTTTTTTTTACTGTACACTGACAAAAGTACCTGAAAAAGCACACTGTAACATGAAAAGTCAACTGTCAGCCACCCTATTCTCACCAACCCCAGACCTGCATGTCCTGTCCAAATCAAATCAAGATCTTTTGTCCACTCCTCCACTTTTAAGTAAACAATAAACAATAATAATTTCCATACTTTATCATCATTACACCTAGATATGAAAAGATTTCAATCCCCTAAAGCAAGGGATTGTGTTCCCTTGAGTTTGCCTATAAATTTGTAACCTAAATTATCACCCAAAACACACTTCAAAGAACTACAAACTTGCACTAATCCTCTCCCAAGCATCCGTTGTTTCCAGCTCCGATCCTGTTACTAGGTAAGCCGAGAATATAACCTTGAGACCTACTATCCAACCCTTATATTCTCCTATTTCTTGATCTTAATATATATACTTGTTATTTAATCGTATTCTAGACCTTCAATTCCGAGGCCAACACCAAGAAAACCCGAATCTCGATTAATCCCTTAACAAGAACCACAGGTGAGTCTCACAGCCCCTATTTTCACTGTTTTCACTATTTTTAAACTGTTTTCGGGGCGAGGGACACGTACTTAAATAATGTTTTATCATGGTATACTTACAAGCTATGCAAGCGATTATGTGTTTAAGTTATGTTTCATGATGAGTAATGCAAACGGTTATCTAAGGTTTTCGATGTATGTGCGCTAGAACTCGAGTAAGTGATCACTTTACCATTGGAACTCTAAGGGTAGGGACTGCTGGTTTGATCCACCCACTCGTAGGGGTCGCACCTCTTTGCATGGACGAGTGCCTAGTATGGTCATGGGGCAGTACTATGGGTTTGAACCCGCTCGTAGGGGTCGCGCCTCTTTGCATGGACGAGCGCCTTGTTTTCCGGCACAACGTCCGCGCGTAACCCGCGGGACGGAATTATTATTTTAGCTCGTAGTGGCAGCGCCACTTTGCATGGACGAGCACATGTTCCTGAAACGTTCGCGCGTAACCCGCGGGACGGTATTACTTATTTTAGCTCGTAGTGGCAGCGCCACTTTGCATAGACGAGCACAGTTCCCAGAAATGTTCGCGCGTAACCCGCGGAACGATTTTATCAGAATATGTTGATATAACTGTCTTACCAAGCATGTGTTTTAATGATGCTATCAGAATTATGTTTCAGAATGATTTGTATCAAGATTATGATGCAATACGATTTATCAAGTTACTAAGACTTGTGAACTCACTCAGTTTATACTGATTCAAATGTTTTTACGTGTCTTTCAGGAGATAACTAGGTAGCGCATGGAGTCACACTTAGAGCACCTCACGCTGAACATCTAAACTAGCTTTTTGGAAGATTTTAGTTCTATCCCTTCGATGCGCGTGGTTGTTCCCGCCGCGCATGGGGATATGGCGTGGAAATCTTCAACAATTTTTATACTTGGATGTTTTTATGTAATTTTTAAACAATGTAATGTATTTGTATTAAACTTTTCATGCGCAAATGAAAATCTTACTTTGAATGTTTGCAATGGCCCGTGCTTAAGTATCAATTCCCACTCGCGCGCGCCCGGCTGTTTCCGCCGCTCAGGGCCGGGTGTGACATTACACAATCTGTATTGCTCTCTAGATGGTGGCTATGATTTCAGTTTATGCTCACCAAACAACTGAACTAGCAGACTAGAACCCTATACAATGCATTCTATATATAGGGTACTCAATACACAAGCCCAACCATAGCCCAAAGCCCACCGAGATCCATAAGGATCTCGATTTACATTCATAGCCCAATACGAAACCCAATAAACATATAACTAAGTACAAACCACCAAATATGGACCCAACAATCTCCCCCTTGGTTTGTAGCTTCGTTCTTGTTTATTTCACTTCAGGCTGGCCTAACTGAAATCCATAGGGATTTCAGTATTACACCAATGCAATTCTTCAACTCCTCTTCGTTTATATCACTTTAGTCTTGATCATGTCGTGGCCTTTTAATATGCGTCAGTCTAATCAATTTATGACCCAACAATCTTACCCTTAGACTAATGCTTTCAAGATCTCAGAATCTTTACTAGAACATAATCAACAACTTCAGTTATCAGCAACTTCAGCATCTGCATCTGCATCCAATACTCTACCATCTCCCCCCCTTTGATAGCATCATCCAATTTGAGTCTCAGATACTTCATATGCTTCCGTTGCAAGAAATAAGTCTTGAAAGAACAATCAACTTTGATAGAAAGATCAACCAAAATATTTTTTGAAAACAATTAAATAAAACAAAATAAGACAGACATATTTTTGTAATTTTTATTATTATTATTATTATTATTATTTTATTTATTTTCTTGAAAAGACTTGAAATGAGATCATACCAGCTAAACCAACTATAACACAATAACCTATATCAGATTTCATGAGCTGAAAACTTCCAAACAATTTCTTAACACATTTGTTTCAACAAGAGTAATCAAGAAGTAAAAACAAAATAAATGAAATAAAATAAAACCAAAAACAACAAATAAAACAAATTTAATCACCCGGTCTTCTTGTAATTTAGCTAAAAATTGGGATCAAATTTCAGTTTTTGATAAAAATGCCGCCTTTATGAAAAGATTCAAACATGGAATCATATTGTTTAAGGTGCTGTCACAAGGATTCATGTTCAGCGTTATTATGACATAAAGAGACAGGTTGATAGCAGGTATAATGAACTTAGCATGATTTTCATTGCATCAGTGATATGAATTAGGTTCAGTTCGGCATAAAGCTTAGATTGACATCAATCATGGACCTGTGATGCCTCCTATCTCTTCTCAAAGCGTATTTGGCTTTCCCCAGATCACCCCAATTTGACTCCAACCCCCTAGTGCTTGATCAAAAGATTTTATATAAAAGCAAGCTTAGGCTTTAAGGTTGAACGTTGGACTTAGTGCCAGTAAACTGACAAGCCTTTCATTCGAGACATGACATGACTTACTTGTGTGCCCCCATCTCTGTAGTTCTAGTTTGACCCTTTAAGCTTTTGAAATACGAATTTTTTATTTTTGCTTCACAATAATCCCTTTTTATTTTTTTATTTTTCTCTCTTTTTGTTTTTCTCCTTATTTTTTTACTCGAGCAAAAACTTAGAAACATAATATTTTTGGTGATCAAGACACTAACGGGCTCGTGTATGACTGGGTAGTTGCTTTTCTGCTTATCATTCGGAGAGATGTATATGGAGACATGCACATTTCTTCAAAATGACTCTCCACATTAAGTTTAGCAAATTAGTTTATATCACCTCAACTTTTACGCATCATGGAAAGCTACCATACAAATCAATGACTGTTCTAGAGCCTTTTAAGCTTAATAACTTCACCCGTTAGGCACACAGAAACAATTTATCTATCACTTTCCAAAGGTTGGATCAATTTTCATTTGAAAATATTTTAAAACTTCTAAAAAGCTGTTAACTGAATAATGATATCACTTCCCAGAAAGTTACAGAAGACACATATGTTAAGAACTCAGTCACTCTTCAGTTTTCAGGTAAATGGTTATCCCGTATGACCACTAGTGGTTAACAGGACCAAAACACATATGAAAATACGTATCCCTCAAACTTGGAATTACCGACAAAATTTTAAGTGAAAGAATTCAAAACACAAAAACACATCACAATCGCCCCGGATGCTTTCAGTGTTTAGGTGAATGGCTATCCTGTGAATCTACAAGTAGATCACCGGACCAAACATATACAAGTATATATCCTTCAAACTTGAGCAGCCGACATGATTTTAAGCGAAAGTGAATTTTTTATTTTAATAAAAGACACACACACACTCTTTTGAATTTTTAATTTACTCAACAAAAACACACACACTCTTTTTGAATTTTTTTTAATTTTCTCCCCTAAATTTGTGCAAAAATTTTGACCGAAGGGAAAACTTTTATGTACAAATTTAACCTCAAAAAGACTAAATCATCGAAACGTAGTATTTAATAAAAACTTTTATGAAGTGTGATAATCAGCCAACTGATGTACCATCATTTCTCATGCACGTTCAAGTCATTTTCTCATTTTCGAAAACAAAATACACTATACTTGAAAAACTATACGTGAACATATTTTTGCAGTTTTTTTTTTAAATTTAAAAATTTAAAATCTTTTTGACAGATCAATCTTTCATACCAAAGTGATACGGTTACCTTTTATCTTCAAGACATCATCTTTCCATTTGTGAGAATCTCCCCTAGGAATAAGCTTGTTTTGAGATTCTGCATCCTTGTGAGTTAAATGTCTAGAACAAACCTTTTTATATGCAATGTATTCCCTGATTTGTTCTTACACACTTAGAGAGCAGATTAAAAACGTTCTTTCACCCTAAAATCCCGTCCATGCAACAAATAATCCATTTCATGGTTTAAAGATTTAAAGTCAATGGATATTTGCCCTGCCATGTGCCTGGAACAACCCATTTAGTAAATAATGAATTTGTGGTTGTTCCTACACGCATAACGGGATTAGTTGGACATAGGAACCCAAGTCATAAATGTCTTGGGCTTTCCTTGAGCATCAACATATGTGACCTCTTGCCAACTCATATCATTCCCAACTTTAACAGAATCATTTGTTAATACATATTCTGTTTGCTGAGTCTTAAGTTTCCAAATCTGTCTTGGTTTAGTGAAATTTGAAAGAACAGACTTTGGATTGGAGCAATTCGAATTCTTAGAACTCTCAACGCTCTTTGATTTCTGAAAATTTAATTTTCTTTTAACAGTTTCTAAATCATGTGAGTGCAAACCTGTTATATTAACGGGATGAGATCCATGAGTATCTGTGACCCGTTGTACAGATACTCGTGGTTTTCTAAAATAAGCATTTTGTTTAACCACTAGATTCAGTTGAAACCTGTTACATTTCACCTGAGGAGCTTATCTATTAACAACACGGTAGTGACACTCCTTTGCCAAATGTCCGCCTTTCCCTCAGACGAAACACGCCTTCATCATTCTTCTAATGTCAACGTAAGCACTTGCCTCATGTTGGAATTCCTTCTTATGAAAGGTTTTTCCATTCTTCTTGTCCCTTGGCACAGCCTTCTGATTTTGCTTGTAATAGGTAACATATAGACGATGAAGACAATTTCTGGCTATATGTCTTGGCGTGCCACAGTGGTAACATGTTTGCCTCTTAATATAAATATCACCCACTGATTTATCAACACATGGAGATCCGGAGGATCTATGAGGACAAGACTGTCCTTGTTGTGCTGATTTCTTATGTGCCTTCCCTTTGTTGCCACAACTCTGTGTATTATTATCAGTACAATTTTGTGTTGTGGTGTCATCTGAGTTTGATGACACGTTAGAATGAGATTCATTTTCACTAGCTTGAACCCCTTTACTATCAGAGGCAACATCATTTACTATATCTGCACATGAAGTAGAAGCATCAAAATTGTCCACACATTTTAAAACAGACTTGATTTCCTCTAGGGATCCTGATCCAACAATTTCAGATTGAACCTGTTTACCCTACTTCATGTCTTTTATCTTTTCTTCCTGCTCTTTGGTAAGAGGAAGACTAATATAGTTGTCATTGTATGGTGGGGGTACTTGACTATATCCTATACCCTCACCTTCGTTTTCTTTCCACCATAATTGATTTTCAATTATTGAATTGACTAATTTACTGGAACCCTCAAATTTTTTGAAGTCTAGTTCAGCCCTTTCAAATTTACTAGTTAGATTCAGAATTTCTAACTTGGAGGCTTCCTGTTTAGTAGTTAGTTCAACGATTTCTTGTTTAGCATCAAGGTGGTGACAACTTTTTATACTGAAATCAGATTTAAGCTTAGAAATGTCTTTCTTCTGTGCTTCTATTTTGTCTAGAAAACCCTTTTCATTTTTCTTAAGTTTAAAATTTTCTGATTTTATTCTTTCCAAATCTCTAGTTAGGTTATCGAAATAGAGCTTATACATTTCTATTTTTTCACCACAATTTAGAGAACATGGTTGAAACCTTAGCTCAGATGAAGTTGCTACTGATTAAGAGTAACTCCAAACATTGAGATGAGTTGAGGAGAATCTATTGAGTAGTTAAAAGGAATTGATCTGATTTTCCCGCCAAATTTTTTCGAAAAAAAATGATCGCCACAATTTTCAAGAAAGATGTCCCACTCAAAAGAAGCGTCTAGGAAAAATTTCGTTCAAGACAAATTTTTTGATTTTTCCCGCCAAAAATTTACCGAAAATCATCCAAAAAAAAATGTTTTCGCCAAAATTTTCAAAAATGAATTTTTAGTTATACGGAGTATTCTGGAAAATTTCATTCAAGAAAATCTTTCCCGCCAAAAAACTTTTTTTTTTAAACTCCTTGACCGAGAACACAAGAGGTGACCGAAAACAACTGTGGTGACCGAGAACTCTTAAATATGGCCGAGAACAGAGAACCGTTGACCGAGAACCCACACCTTTTGACCAAGAACGCTTAAAAGATGACAGAGAACAATCTGTTTTGGCCAAAAACAAGGGTGGACCGAAAAGATGACCGAGAACTCCGAGAGCTGTTGACTATGGCCGAAAAATCTGAAATACAGCCGAGAACACCCGAGATCACGTTTGACCAGTTAATTTTGGAAGTAAATAAATCCCTAAATCAGTGGGATTTAAATTATTTCCACAAATAATAGAATCTTTGACCAAAACCACCCCTTTCTTCTTCTTCTCCGATGATCTTCTCGTCGGAAACTCACCCAGACTACCAAACGCACCAAATAAACAAAAAACTTGAATCTGTTGATATCAAATGGAGCCTTGAAAGGTTCAAAAGGCTTTGATACCAATTGTAAGTCCCGAATCTGGATCACTACAACTATGATATCAACCCAAACACGATTTTAGTGCGGAATCCTAACACCGTGGTGATTTAAGAACAATATAAATGAAGAACAAGATTAACACGATGTATTACTCCAAATGCACACGATTATATTATTAAACCGTCTGGTACATGAGATTACACAATCTGTATTGCTCTCTAGATGGTGGTTATGATTTCCGTTTATGCTCACCAAACAACTGAACTAGCAGCCTATAACCCTATACAATGCATTCTATATATAGGGTACTCAATACACAAGCCCAACCATAGCCCAAAGCCCACCGAGATCTATAAGGATCTCGGTTTACATTCATAGTCCAATACGAAACCCAATAAACATATAACTAAGTACAAACCACCAAATATGGACCCAACAATCTCCCCCTTAGTTTGTAGCTTCGTTCTTGTTTATTTCACTTCAGACTAGCCTAACCGAAATCCATAGGGATTTCAGTATTACACCAATGCAATTCTGTAACATCCCAAAGTTTCAATAAATAATACTTTATATATTATCTCTTATGGTGGACAAGTTTACTTAAGATGGTAAATAAAATAATAATAATAATAGGGGGAAAGATAAGTAGGCTAGATTAGAGGGATTAATCATGGACTAAAAAAAAAAGATGGGCCTTAGGTCCATGGGATTAAAGGAGTATAAATACCCCTTAAAACCTAAATCTTTCCATTCCCACCCATCTTATCCATCTTATTCTCCCTACACCTCCATAACACACACACAACCCTTCTATTTTCGGCCGCAAGAGAAGGAAACGAGATCCAAGATCAAACGAGCATAGGTCTTTGGTTTATCTTCCTTACACAAGCTAGATAAACTATCCAAGCTTATAATCAAAGCTAGCCATGGCCTAGAAACATCATAAAGGTACGTTCTTGATCTTAAAGGTTACGTTTTTATGAACGAATAATCATGAAACTCAAACCTAGAGTAGATCGGGTCTAGTTAGTTCATAAAGTAGCAAACTTGATGATTAATATGAACGAAAAGGCTCGCGGTTAAATACGGTTCATGAATGAAACCCTAGAACTAGCTTAAAGAACGTTTTAGGATTAAAGGTGCAATCTTTATGCCTAGGGTGAGTTTGGTTTTGAAGCCGTGAGGTTAATGGGCTGTTAAAAAACGTAAAACGGATAGGGAGGTTTGGGGTTTTAGTGAAATCATAGACCATTAATGTGACAATCGTCAATTCCAGGTTAACTCCGTTAACTCAACTCCGTCAATTCAAACTTAAAGATTACTGAATCTATAACGCACACCTCATTACATTTAAACTAGGGTTTAAATGACGCTTGACACTTACTACATGTGTAGTCTTTCGGGAATTGCACCGAAACGCAAACGAGTTGACACAAACAATTGGTGAATAAACGAAAAACTTCAAAACAATAATTATGTGATAATTATGTGTTAGACTTATGTGTTATGTGATAACATGTTATATAACGTTAACTCAATGTGCAAACTAAGTTAATTAAGCTAGAAAAGTAGCATTTGAAAGTTGAGGGACTTAAGTGTAATATATTATTATTATTAATATTAACCTAAACCCTAACCTCCTTCTCTCTCTCCCCAAACCCGACGGCAGCTACCCCCCCTCCTTGCGATCGGCCTTCACACACACACATAATACTTGATTTTGATCTTGTCTTTCACAATTGAAGCATCCTACATCCGTTTCTAGCCATCTTCTACCTTCCTATTGCTTGTGTTGGTGTTTTTGAAGGTATAATTGTGAACCCTAGGTTCCGAAAATCTTCATATAATGTGCACATATGATTCGTTTGATTTGATGATGTATTGATGATGATTTGATAACTAGAATTGATATTATTACATGTTAATTGTTGTGTCTTTGATTTTGAGATCAAATAAAACCCTAATCATGTATGTATGGTGTAATTGATATGCATGGATAGTGGTTATGGTGTCTAGAATGTTATATGAATGAATTGTGGTCTATAGATGGTTAATATGTTGAGTTTTGTTGCAAACAGTTTCTGGACAGATTGTGTTGTTGATGTTCAATTGACTGTAAC
This sequence comes from Bidens hawaiensis, assembly GCF_021521415.1. NCBI lineage: Eukaryota > Viridiplantae > Streptophyta > Magnoliopsida > Asterales > Asteraceae > Bidens > Bidens hawaiensis. Next base: position 271,159 of record NW_027492877.1, read on the forward strand.
GGGGTGTAAATGTGAAAATTGGTCGAGATAATTGATACTACAGTAAACTAGGTTGAGTTTAGTTTCTAAAGAATATAAATTTGCAAATTTTGAACGTGTAAAAGTTAACTTTTATGATTTTACAAAATCGTTGTGAAAATCTGAATTGTGAGACCCGCTGTTAGGTTATTTTGTAAATATTATATCTCATGAACTACGAGACCAATTGGGTTGGTTCCACTTCTGGAAGTTGACTTGTTGAGTTAGGAATCTAACCCAAGTGGTCTTGCATTTGTTGGATTTTTCATTTAAAGGGAATTTCAAATAACATTTTGTTGCGCATAAATTTGACTGTTATGAGTTTGCTGTGGTAAATTGATCATTGTGAAAAATATATATGGAATAAAAATACAACAAAATATGTTCTGGAAACCTAACACATACATGCTTTTGTGATGATTTTTGGTAAATTAATTGAGATGCTATGATCGGTGGAATAGACTAGTTTTTCAAGTAGAATTCTGTCGATAAGAAAACTAGTTGCTGAATTTTGTAAAAGTTGCATGAAACATGGTAATTGCTAATTGATTGTCGTGTTTTGACCAAATTGCCCTTGCGGGGAATAATTGCTAGTTAATTGTTATAATTTGACCAAATTTTCCTGCGGGGAATAGTTGCTAGTGATGTACATTATTAATACACGACACGTAAATAATTGTTCACACATGTATCGTATCACAAATGCACTTGTTAAGTCACACACGATTCACAAACAAACACGAAACGTATCTTGTGCTTAGGAATTATGTGCCGGGTCTAGAGACTCGATATTAGTTCCGATAATTAGAAAATCTCCTTGTTGTTTTAGAACGCTAGAGAGAGTTTTCTGTGACGCGCATCACTTGGTGATTTATTTTGGGAATTCTTTGCAAACAGTGAGTTTCACTTACCCCTTTAAACTGTTTTTAAACGCTTTTCACTTGGGGGAGATAACATACTCTGAAAAACGCATTTAAGATTTTGTTAGTAAATTATATATCACTTGTAAAGGCTAAGTGGCAAACGAAACAATTGAAGTCCTACACATCGAACCGGTTAATATTTGGATAATAGCGAGTCACTGTTGAGTAGTACTACTGGGTTTGAAAAACCCCACCCAACGCTAAACTCGACTGGAGGTCGAGTGGGTGTAATTTTGGCTAACACATACCATGGTCTGGATGACCTGGTGGCAAGGCACTTGATAAACAGTCAGCTTCGGTGTCGAACACTTAGTAATACTTGTTGTATAGGCTAGCTACCTATCGATATATAATTGATATAACACTATCTGGTAACGCAAAACGCTGAACGCAAAACGCTGAACGCAAAACGCTAAACGCTTTATTTTATATAAACTTGTGAACTCACCAACCTCGTGTTGACACTTTTAGTATGTTATTCTCAGGTAGTCGAGGCGGGCGCACGGCATAGGATCATGCATTGTTTGAACACTATTGATTTTGCAAACTTGTTTAAAACTGTTACTATGTGGGTTTTAAGTCGTCCTGCATGACGCAACTTTTGTCTTTTGGTTTTTACGCTTCCGCACTTAATTTCATTTAAACGTTTTTATGGTATGATTATAACTAATGATTCCGATCCTGTTAGTTCACACCCTCTGACGGTAAAACTCTGTTAGTGGATTTTGAGGGTGTGACAATTAACCTTTATAGAGCCTAAATGACCGGTTAGACAAAACAGTAAGAGCTGGAAGCATCTGACCATGGGTTTTCGGTTAAGATGGATTTTCGGCCAAAATGAGTTTCGGCCAAAACGAGTTATCGGCCAAAATGTGTTTTCGGTCAAAATGCGTTTTCGGTCAAAGGGATGGGTTCTTGGTCAAACCAAGGTTCTCTTCCATCGTGTTACTCTACCTTGAGTTCTCGGTCATCCAGTTCTGTTGGGCCTGAATCTAGTTGGGCCTGAGTGCCTTAATGGACAGTGGGGCATGACCTAAGCCCATAACCCATCTAACTAAATAAGCCCAACTTAGAAAATAACTTAAAATGTTAATGGAAATTGTGTTTAAGACTGTTAATGAAAATAAATTTTTTCCAGCTGACCTGGCATCTTAACCATAACCAGGGGCTCTGCCCCTTGGACCCCGCTAGGGGCTGCCGCCCCTAGAACCCCGCTGCCAGGGGCGCTGCCCCCGGACCCTCGTTCGTTGTGGGTTATATAAAGATAGAAATACTAAATGAGTAGAGATAGTTAATTGATCCATGTAAATATTATACAGTTAGCCGTGCGCAGCTCAAGAAGGGAGTAACTATTAACGCTGAACGTAACCGCATTCAGGTGAGTTTCTAGCCCCATTCCTTGTTATATTTTCGGGTCTGTGTGCATACTCGATGTGATTAGTTAATACACTTACCTTAAGTGGTAAGTGTATGCCTATTATGAAATATGTGTTGATATAAAAGAATGCTTGACGGTACATGAACGATCTTCGGATATTGCATGTACTGTCAGGAGTTAGTTAGATGATATGATTCTTTATATATGTGTTGTATGTATGAAGTATGTACGTTATAGAATATAAGTATGAAAGAAAGTATGTAAAATATATAAATGCAAAGGAATTGACGGATATGAAGGAATTAACGGTAAAGGGTGGCAGACCCTAATAATATCTGTGAAGGAGGGTGGCAGACCCTAATAATATCTGTGAAGGAGGGTGGCAGACCTAATAATGAATGTGAGGTTATAGGGCGAAATGCTCTTTAAAACGTAGCAGTATGTATGTAAAGTAAGATAAAATCTGAAAGTAATAAAGAAAGAAAGTATGAATGTAAAAATGAAGGAATATACTTACGTATGTACGAAAGATAGTAAGAGAGGTTAAGTATGTAATACAAGGACGTATTGTGTGCTACTTGTATTAACTAGAACTCACTCAGCGTAGCTGACTTTTAGTATGCACGCAGGTGAGTAGGATGAAACAGCTCGCCTGAGGGGACACGTGGCATTGAATAAGAGGCTGGCATCGGAAGACCCAAGATGTTTATTTAGTTATGTTTTAAAGACAATATGTTTATTTAGACATGTTATGGATAAATCTATATGTTTTATTGAAAGTTTTTATATTCCGCGAATGTTTTTATTAACTCTGATTATTAGAACTATGTTGATGTGTAAATCCAACGTCCAAATGTAAGGTAACGGTAACGGGGCCTTACAAATTCTTCAACTCGTCTTCTTTTATATCACTTTAGTCTTGATCATGTCGTGGCCTTTTGATATGCGTCACTCTAACCAATTTATGACCCATATCAAAAGGGGTTAAGTCTGTGAAAGTCGATGACAGGAAAAGAGGCCGAGGTGGGTGCAACTATAAGTCCTTCAAGGGTTGTGATCCGCCGAAGTTGACTGGTTTGGGAGAAGCGATCGCTACTCTTCAATGCATAACTGCCATGGATAAAAGTATCCGAATCAGCGAGTGCCGTCCCGACCAAGCTGTCGGTTATGCCACCCAATCATTTGGTGAAGAGACTATGTATTGGTGGGAATTTATCGAGCAGAGGAAGAGCCAAGAAGAGATCAAAGCAATAAAGTGAGAGGACTTGAAGGAGCTGGTGATGAAGAGGTTCTGTGCTAACACAGAAGTTGAAAGGGTAGAGATGAAGTTTTTGAACTTTAAAGCTGGGACGATGACACATCGTAAGTATACCACCGAGTTCAACTGAATGTCTAGGTTGGTACCCGATATGGTTATCACTGAGGCTTAGAGAATCAAGTGCTACTTGAGGGGATTGCCATAGAAGGTCCGCACGTTAGTCAAGGCAAATAAACCTTCTACTTTTGACTCTGCTGTCGAACTCGCAGAGATGGTTTATGAAGACCTAGCTGTGGATGATGTTGTAGTAGAAGAAGGGAAGAAAGATAAGAAGTGGGTCAATCATGCTAAGCGACCCGGTACTCAATTGTGGAACCCTAAGAACAAGCAGTCGAGAGTGTGGGAGAAGAAGTCGTGCAAGACGTGTGGTAAAATGCACGGTGGCGAATGCAAGTGGGGTAAGGAATCAGATGTTTGATTTAAATGTGGAAAGGCGCATGGAGGAGAGTACAGAGTAGGGTCAAACGCCTGTTATAAGTGCGGAAAGGTGGGGCACAATGCTCATGAGTGCAGCGAGAAGCCGGCGTGTTTCCAGTGTGGTAAGACGGGCCACATGGCTAGAGAGTGTACCGAAGCTGGAGGAAGCGGAAAGAAGGATGCTGAACCATCAAGGCCAAATACCAGGGCCTACATGTTGATCCAAGAGCAAGCTAAGCAGATCCCAGATGTCGTGACAGGTACGTTTCTAGTAACCGGTATATCCGCTTCAGTATTATTTGATTCGGATGAGAACAAAAGTTTCATAGCCACGCCCTTTAGTAAACTAAAAATGAAATGTTTCCGAGAGTCTAAAACTTTTATAGTAGAAACTGCTAGTGACACTTCGGTTAAGGTAACGAAAATGGTCAAGGACTGCAAGATAGAGTTAGAGGGACACGAGTTCCCTGTTACTTTGTATGTTATTACCTTGGAAGGTTTCGATGTGGTTTTGGGGATGGATTGGTTGTCTGAGTATGAGGCTCAGATAGTGTTTAATAGTAGGATGATAAGGTTAAAGTCCTTGGATGGTAGTGCGGTGATGGTTTATGGCGCTAAAGAAGGTTTTGGGCTTAATGTCATTTCGATGATAAAAGCCGAGGGATTGTTAAGGCGAGGGTGCGGTGCCTACCTGGCGTATATTGTCAACGCTACGACCGAGACAAAAGAAATGATTGATGTTCCTATCGTGTGCGACTATCCAAAAGTATTCCCTGAGGATCTTCCGGGGTTGCCACCAGAGGGAGAGAGAGAATTCCAGATAGATTTAATACCAGGAGCCCAACCCGTCGCGAAAGCGCCTTACCGTCTAGCGCTGTCTGAGATGAAAGAATTGATGTCCCAACTGCAGGAACTCCTCGACAAGGGTTTTATTAGGCCAAGTGTTTCCCCGTGGGGCGCACCGGTGTTATTCATGAAGAAGAAAGATGGAAGCATGAGAATATGCGTAGATTATCGAGAGTTGAAAAAGCTTACGGTAAAGAATAGATATCCTTTACCAAGGATTGATGATCTGTTTGACCAACTGCAAGGTTCAAGTTGTTTCTCACGGATAGATCTCCGATCAGGCTATCATCAGTTGAAAGTGAAAGAGGCAGACATCCCTAAAACAACGTTTCGGACGCGGTATGGACACTACGAGTTCCTCGTGATGTCATTCGGTCTAACAAATGCTCATGCAGCATTTATGGACACGATGAATAGGGTGTGTCGGCCGATGTTGGATAAGTCAGTTATCGTTTTCATCGACGATATATTGATTTATTCAAAGAGTGAGTCTGATCATGCCAAGCATATGAGGGAAGTGTTGGAAGTTCTGAAGGATGAGAAGTTGTATGCTAAGTTTTCGAAATACAAGGTTCTGGTTGTGAGAAGTGCAATTTCTAGGTCACGTGATCAATCCTGAAGGGATTACCGTGGACCCAGATAAGATTGAAGTGATAACAAATTGAAAGACTCCGCATAACCCGACTGACATACGAAGCTTCTTAGTGTTAGCTGGCCACTATTGGAGATTCATCGAAGGTTTCTCCAAGATAGCCGCACCGTTGACCGATATAAACCGAAAGTCGGTAGTATTTAGTTGGGGTAAGTTTCAAGAAGAAGCTTTTCAGGAGTTAAAGAAGAGACTCACGCGAGCTCCAATCCTTGCTTTACCCAATGGTGACGAGGATTTGGTTGTTTGTACTGATGCTTCACATCGTGGGTTAGGTTGCGTGTTAATGCAACGAGGAAAAGTGATAGCTTATGCGTCTAGACAGTTGAAAGTTCATGTAGGTACCTATCCGACGCATGATTTAGAGCTGGCAACTGTAGTACACGCTCTTAAGATATGGAGACATTATCTGTATGGTACTAAGTGTACCATCTACACAGATCATAAGAGTTTAAAGTAATTCTTCGAACAGAAGGAATTAAACATGAGACAAAGAAGATGGCTGGAATTGATTAAGGATTACGACTGCGACACTAAATACTATCCTGGTAAAGCAAATGTGGTCGCCGACGCGCTAAGTCGTAAGAATGAGGAGGTCATTGCAACAGTAAAGTCGTACCAGCTAATTATGAATTCAAGTCTTTTTGAAGAAATCATCAAGGTACAATCGGAGGTGTTAATAGATGAGAAGTTAGTAAAGAAAGAAAGAGTTTACGGCCAACAAGATGAGTTGATGGAGAACACTCATGGTGTTAAGACTAGGTTTGACTGTATGTGGATCCCACGCCATGGAGATCTTTGAGGTCGAATCTTAGATGAGGCTCATAAATCCAGATATACTCAATCCATCCAGGAGCTACAAAGATGTATCAAGACTTGAAAAGAGAATACTGGTGGCCAGCAATGAAAAATGATGCGATGGATTATGTGTTGCAAGGAGAAACCCTTTATAAAAAAGCTTACCTTGCACCACTACTAAGATGTGTGGGCCCTGAACAAAGTCAATATCTGATCAAAGAGGTTCACGAGGGGATATGTGGAGCTCATTTTGGGCCAAGAATGGTGGTTGCAAAATTGATGAACCTCGGATACTTCTGGCCCACGATGCACCGAGATGCAACAGAGTAACTTAAGAAATGTGAAGCTTGTCAAATTCATGCACCGGTTCCCAAAAGCCCTAAACACGATTTAGTTCCCATCTCCTCGGCTTGGCCATTCCACAAGTGAGGAATGGATATCATTGGTCCATTTCCACCAGCCAAGGGTGGGGTAAAATTTCTGTTAGTAGCCGTGGACTACTTCACCAAGTGGCCTGAAGTCAAGCCACTTGAAAAAATAACGGGCAAACAAGTCATCGATTTGTCTGGGAAAGCATCATTTGTCGCTATGGGCTGCCAGGAGTGTTGGTCACGGATAATGGGAAACAATTTGCTGAGAAGCCTTTTAGCACATGGTGCAAAGAATTCAGAATCACCCAAGTGTTCAGATCAGTTTCATACCCACAATCTAACGGCCAAGTTGAAAGAACAAACAGAACCATTGTGGAAGGAATCAAAGCAAGGTTGGGAAGGCATGGCAACAATTGGCTTGAAGAACTCCCAAATGTTCTATTGGCAATAAGAACGACCGAAAAAACAAGTCACAAACGAACACCTTACAGCTTAGTGTTCGGATCGGAAGCTGTAATCCCAGCAGAAGTCGGAGTTGTGACTCAAAGAACACCCAACATGGATCTCGAATCAAACAACAATGAGACCATGTTGAATTTGCAACTCCTTGATGAAATCCAAGACCAAGTCGCAGTACAAGAGGCTAAGTACAAGTAAAAAATGGAAGCTTATTACAATGCAAGAGTGAAACATGAACGTTTAGGCCAGGAGATCTTGTACTCCGAAACAACGAGGCCAGCAAGAAAGAAAACCAAGGAAAACTCAGCCCAAAGTGGGAAGGACCATATACAATCCTTGAATCTCATAAGGGGGGATCCTACAAACTGGCCGATGCAAAAGGCAAAATGCTTCCAAGACACTGGAACGGCAAAACCCTTAAAAGGTTCCATGCCTAGTCAAGAACTTAAAATGTATTTCAAGAGATGTACAACTCTCCTTTTTGTAAACAAAAACCTCTTGAATGAATGATGAAGTCATTACCATAACTTTTCTTTACTATCCTATAATCAGGTTGAGAACCTAGCAAGAAACTCCATGGCTAGGGCCATGTAAGGGGATGAGCTCCCAGGCCACATCGCTCAATAGGTTCAAGGGTTAAATGAAGCTATATAAGGGGTGAGTTCCTATATCAATCCAACTCCATGAGACTTAGAAAAATTTTTCAAACAAAACTTGTTTCATAGACGGGTCTGAATAGCCTACATCAATTCGTTCCTTAAGCTTTGAATTACGAAACAAATATACATTAAGTAATGATATAAAGGATAGATAACATGTTCTTTTTACCTAATGAAGCCTTGAATCTAAAGTGACTGCAGTACTAAAACTTCTGAAGGAAAATTAGCTAAAAAACACATCAAACAAACAAGACAAGCAACAAAAATACAAAACATCAAATACTATGATTCATAAAAAGGCATTTAAAGGCCATAACAAGCATCATCCATAATAGCCATCCAAGCTAAACAAGGAGATCACAAGGATTCCCATAAAAGTGTTCAAACGACCAACAAGGCCAACAACAACCATGAAGCAGAAACCTTAAGGGTTTCATGCTAAACCTAAATTGCTCAAAGTACATCACATTGTTTAAAAGTGCTAAGATAGCTACGAATGAATTGTTCAAACATCAGAAACAGGCTTTGAAGTACTCGCACCACCACTCTTACCTTTCTTAAACTTATTCACTTTTGGGTTACCACCAGCAACAGCTGAACCTTCGAGATTGGCCACATGAGACCCGCCACTATCTCCGGACAAAGTATCTTCACTGTCACCCGAGCGAGAACGCTTCTTGGATAACGCCTCAAGCACCTCAGAGCAAACCTTCTCATCAAGCCCAACCGGTTTTAAACCCTACAAAACTGAAATGGGTTTACCGAAGCAAGAAGAAACTTCGCCCACGTAGGGGTAAGTAAGCCTTTCCATTGCATGAAGAGAATCCTATGTTAGTGCACGGTTTTGCTCTAGAGTCTTTTTATTTATCGTTAATGTATATTTGATGATTTATGTAATATTTAATGTTTATTTTGAACTAGTTCGTTAAGTTTAAGTCTAGTTCGCTAGGGTTGTTAGCGAACTAAGGCTAGTTCGTTAAGGTTTAGTCTAGTTCGCTAGAGATGTTAGCGAACTAAGACATTATTATGTATTCCCTCCCAATTCGTTAGGGGATGTTAACGAATCAGGAGGCGGTTCGTTATGATAAATTATATAACGAAGGGGAAGCTGGTTAGCTAGGGGATGTTAGTGAACCAGGTCGCCTTCTATATATAGTGAACAACTGTTCACTTGTAATAAAGTTTTTGAGAAAAAGTTTTGGAGAGTAATAACATTATTCAGAAAAGATACTCTGTCTCTCAAGCTTCATATTAACGTTATTGATAATATATACACATATACATAACATTAAATCAAGGGTAGTTATGAGATAGATCTGTAACAGTGGTAATTGAATGATTAACAGATCTGTGATCTGTGTTATTGTTATCGACTGTTAGATCCGGGAACAAACAAGTGGTATCAAAGCTGTTGGTGCTCGTTGTACACTTGATTTGGTGTTATAAGTATTCCATTTTTGTTAGTTTTCTGTTTTGTTTGATTTTGAATCAATTGGTATTTGATTTGGATGAATTATGGACAAATTAGAGTGAATTTGTGTTGATTAAGGTATTGTTGAAGTTTGGTTAAGAGGAATTGAGGTTTGATTTGGATTTGAGTTATTTGGTTTTGATTTCGGTTTAAGTTCGAAACAGGGGTGTGATTTTTGGTTAATTTGGATTGGTTAAGGTGTTAATCGGTTACGAGGTTTTGTGTATTGGATTCGGAATTGGTTTACGAGTATTTTGGTGGTTTACTTGTGCAATTTGATTGAGTAACGAAGGTGTATTACATATTTGGTATTATTGAGTTTCTGGGTTTAATCTTCATAATTTCTGGAATTTCGTTTGAAGGTTTGAATATTTGAAGATGAATGTGATTCGTTATCTTCTTCCTGGTGATTCGCTATATTTTGATCTGTGATTCGTTATCAACAGTGCCAATTCGCTACCTTGTTCATTAGACAGTTCGTGTGAGTTATTGATTCGTGTTATCTAGTTCGTTAACTAGATTATCTGATTCGTGTGACACGTGTTCTTCTTGGGATTTGTGTCATAACAACCTTTGCCACGTGGCATAAGGTGTTAGAGTTTGTTACAAACGGTTGTAACAACCTGATTTGTTATAGTATAATTCGCTACAGTGTTGATTCGCTATCAACTATAGCTGATTCGTTATCTTAATTCGCTAAGTTTATTTTGGCGATTCGTTATTAATTAATATCTGATTCGCTAAACTAATCTTGGTCAATTCGTTAAGTTGACTTGGTCAATTCGTTTGGTCAATTCGTTAAGTTGACTTGTGATTCGTTAAACCTTCATCACATACGTTATCTGTTTCGCCATTTGGGTGATTCGTTAACCTTATTTGTGATTCGTTAAGTTGACTCGTTAAGTTGACTTTTGATTCGTTAAGATACTTCGTTATTGATCAGTCTTAATTTTATTAAGGATTGATTCGCTACAACTGTTCGCAGTTCGCTACAACTGTTCACAGTTCACTATAGCTATTCACTGATTCGTTAAGATATTTCATTATTTGATTCGATTTTCCAAGATGGCTGGTATGTATGCATTAGCTTCTCAAAATATGTTGATGCAACAGATGTTGCAACTTGATACCGAGATAGGTTCACATTCTAAATGTCCGAGATTGATGAAGTTCAGTGACTTTGCCAAGTGGGAACCTCGGTTTCATGCACATTTGGGATCTGTTCATCCTGACTGCTCATATTGTCTTGATGAGGTTTATGTTGCACCAATGATTGGGGATGATACTATTGGGTATACTCCTAAAGCCGTTTCTCAATACTCACAAGAAGAGAAGAAAGCTTTAGAAATCGAGATAAAAGCATATTCTACTTTGACTATGGCATTACTAGAAAATATCTTTCATCAAGTTGGTAGTATCAAGAGATGTGCATCTTTATTTCAACATCTGCGTATGAGAAGCATGGGAAACACTGCTGAAAGTAAGAAAGTGATGCTCAAGTTTCAATTTCGAAACTTTAATTTATTGAAAGGAGAAACAGTTGAAGAGATAACTATAAGATTTAGTCATTTAATTGCTGAAATGGATAAGATGAAAATGGAAATTTCTGAAAGAGATAAAATTGACACTATCAAGAGTGTGCTTCCACGTTCCTACTCAACATTTCTAATGGTTTTGAAAGAGAATGATTATTTTCTGAATGAAGACTTGACGGCACTTGAATTTCTACAAAAGATCGAAGCTAGAGAATATGATCTTAAGTGTCAAAAATCTTCCAAAGAAAATCAAGATCCAGCTTTCTATGGTGGAAGTATGCCTCTTAGTTCAACAATATCTCCAATCACTGCTTTTCTTACTCATGCTGCAAGTGAAAAAGAATCAGCTATGTTTAATGATCCAAAAGTTTGTTTCTACTCCGCTGGTAATTCGGGTGGTTCTGGAAGTTCAACCAATACCAATCCATTTGCTTCACCACCTAGTGTTAATATGAAGGAAGCTGAGCAAAACTTTGCTTTGCTGACAACTTTTATGTCTTCATATGAAAACTTAGTGAGTAGTAAAATTGCCACAAGTGATTTAACATATGAGGACTATGATCAGATAGATCCAGATGATCTAGAAATCATGGATTTAAAATGGAACATGGCTATGATTGTTCGTAAAGTTAAAAGATTCATGCAGAGAACTGGAAAAGATCTTCCAGCTTTAAACAAGAAGTTGGGTTTTGACAAATTAAAAGTAAAGTGTTACAATTGTCAAGAATTCGGACATTTCGCGAAGGAGTGTGACAAACCAAGGAAAGAATACACTGGACTTCGTGGTCAAAGTCAAAATACTTCTTCACCACGGGGAAGTGATGCTGAAAAGAAACCATCTTCTTCTACAACACAAGCAATGTTAGCAGACGAAACTGATTGGTCACAACGGCTACTATGCAATGATGTTCAAGAAAATTTGGCTATGTTTGGGTTACATGAAGATTGTCAAGATGCTACTGGTAGTGTGATGTCTTCCGATAATGATTCTGGATCTGATTCTGACGACTCTTGCGACAAGCCTTCTGAATCAATGTTTGCTTGCATGGCCAAGATCAATGAGGTTAGTAATTCTATTTCTACTACTTCATTTGTTAAAGCATCATGTGTTGACTGTGAATCTAACAACTCTAAGTTAGAAGCTTTGAAAATCAAAATGATAATCTTATAAGAGAAATTGCTTCTCTTAAGGATACTTATCGACAAGCTCTTGAGTCTCAAATGAGATCTCGAGAAAAGATTGACACATTGTTGACAAGTAATCACGATCTCAAAGCCGAGTTATCTGTGAAAATGACCATTAATGACCAAAAGTTTCAGGAAATCTTGAAACATCGTTCTAAGATAACTGAGCTTGAGAATGAGGTTCTTGAGTTGAAGAACAAATTGGGGAAATTTAGGAATTCATCTTTTCTATTGAATGAAATTATTGAAGTATCTAGAAAACAAAAAGATTCTAAGAAAGGTATTGCTTTTGTTGAAATTCCACCACCTTTTCATAATGATTATAAAATTAATCCTTTTGCAAGAAAAGAAGAGGATTTGATTCAAAAGAAATCTGTGATTTCTGAAAAACCTAAGATGGTTAAACCTGAAATTGTCAAACCTCAAGTTGCTCCTCAAAAACTTCATGTGGAAAGTAAAAAGGTCTTTGTTGAAAATGTTGACAAGGTGATTATTGAAGATGTGTTTGAACCTGAGATTATCCACAAGAATAAGAACATTCCTAGTTCTAATCATATTCTTTGCGAACCTCAAGAGTTTGAGGAAGCTGTATATGGTTCATTCAAATCTCAAATGAACAAGGAAGAAACTGTGAAAACTAAACCAGTGAGGACAAAGAAGTCAGTTAAACCAAAGATTTCTGATGAGGACTTAATGCGTTTCATTAATTCTCTGAGTTCTAAGTCTTCTTCGGCTAGGGTTTTTAAGTTAAATGGAATGGATACAATGTCCACTGAAAAAGATATTCCAATAAGTATTATTAAACCTGAACTTATTGAGAGTGTTTTTGTCAATGAAACTTCAAAAATTCAAGAACTTGAACGTGTGTATGCTCAAACAAAAACATCAGTTCAATCTGATCCATTGACTAAGGCAAAACAATTTTTAAAACAAGCTAAGAAGATTAACTTTGTTAAGTCAACTGGAACAGATACACTAAAAAGTTTTTCAAACAGTTCTAATTTAGATTTTTATTTAAAGAAGAAATCTGACATATCTGATGAGTTTGCTAAGAGCATGACTAAAAATGTGAGTCATCATCAATCATCTGCTTCATTTATTCCAATTACTTCTAAACATCATCATGTAGACATGCGAATTTGTTTTTTATGCGGTCAACAAGGTCATGTTGTGAAGAATTGTAGTCAACAGAACTATCAGAATCTTCATCCTTTTATCAAGGACAAATCTAAGCCAATTCCAGTGGTCAAGGAGATTCTGAAACGACCTGTGTCGTATGCTGATGATACTCATATTTTGTTCTCTGATGTGAATCCTCGGAAGGTTCTTCATGTCAATGAGACACGCGGTCAAGTAAAACCAAAATTCATTCCAACTGAACCTATATGTCAAAACAAGAATTCAAATATTGTTCAGGCTGCTTACTTAAGACGAAAGTCTAGGAAGCCAGTAACTTATTCACAAGTGGCTGAACAACAATTGAAATCTGTTAAGGTTAATGTTCAAAGAGAAAACCAAAAGGTGCCCAAGACCGAGGCCTGGGCTGCCTTTTTGAACTAATCACTTTTGTTTGTGTGTAGGGTTCATCCAAGACCATTTCTGGTGAAAACTGGATCATGGATAGCGGATGTTCTCGTCATATCACTGGGAATCTCAACCTATTAACCAACGTAAGAAATATTCAAGGGGGTTATGTAGCGTTTGCTGGGAATTCTGGGGGCATGATCACACAAGAGGGTGAAGTTTCAAATGGTCACATTACGTTTGAGAAAGTGAATTATTGCGACAAGGTTGATCATAACTTATTGAGGGTATCGCAGATTTGTGATAAAAAGTACACTACGATATTTACTGACAAAGAGTGTCTTATCTTGAAACCGGGTTATGTTATTCCCGATCACATGGTTGTTATGCGATCACCACGATCAAATGATATTTATGTCTTAAATATGAGTTCTAAGATATCAACATCGATTGAAACATGTTTTGTCTCGAAAGCAACCGAGAAAGACTCGATTTTATGGCATCGTAGAATGGGTCACATACATGTCAGAAAGATGAATTATTTAATGGCAAATGACTTAATAGAGGGTGTCTCGTTACAGAATTTTAAGTTATCTGATCACTGCGTTGCATGCAAAAAAGGCAAGCAGAAGAAGAAGACACATCCCTCTAAGTTATTGAATTCCATTGATACTCCTCTTGAATGACTTCATATGGATTTGTTTGGTCCAGTGAATCGTGCGAGTATTTCTGGAGACTGGTATTGTCTGGTAGTGAAAGTTGATTATTCAAGATATTCATGGGTGTTATTTATGAGTTCAAAAGATCAAACACCGGTTTTGGTACAAAACCTTATTACTAAGATCGAATAACTGTTTAAACAAAAGGTGAGGAGAATCCGAAGTGATAATGGTACTGAATTCAAAAACACTATATTGGATTTCTTTTGTATTCAAAAGGGAATTCACCGAGAATATAGTGCACCTTATGTACCTCAACAAAATGGTGTTGCTGAAAGGAAAAATAGAACTCTGATTGAAGCTGCACGTACAATGCTCACTGATTCAAAGCTTCCGGTTCAATTTTGGAATGAGGCAGTGAATACAACTTGTTATACGTTTAATCGAGTTCTAACAGTGAAACGACTCAAGAAAACAAGCTACGAGATCTTAAATAATAGAAAACCTAATTTAAAGTACCTGGAACCATTTGGGTGTCCGTGTACAATGTTGAAGAAGGATTCGAGTAAATTTGAAGAAAAAGCTATCGAAGGGTATTTCTTGGGACATGCATCTCCAAAGAAAAGGGTTTTTAATTTCACATCTGGCTGTGTTGAAGAATGATACCATGTGGACTGTCAAAAGTACACAACCCCTCCTCAAGGGAAAGGTCCAGACTGGATGTTTGACTACGATAGTTTATTTAATTCTTTTACTCCTTCGACTGAAAACATCGATGAAGATCTGGTTAGAGCATACTTTGAAGAACATTTGAATATTCCAGGATCTTCAAGTTCTAATACAGTTGAAGCTCAACCAGATGTTCCAACTGAAGACTCTCCAGTTGTTTCTCCAGTTGCTATTGATACTGTTTCTACTTCTTCTGATGATGATCAAGCTGAAGTTCAAGTTATTGATCTTGACAGTGATAATGTTTCATCTCCCGAGTTGGGTGAACAACACTAACTTATTTGATAATGTTGTTGTTCCTGAGAATCCCACTCTTCGGATTCATGGATATCATCCACAGGAAAACATCATCGGAGAACTTGATGTGGGTGTTCGTACACGTCATCAAGTTGCTTCTTCACATGACAATAACATGTTGTGTGCTTACACTAACTTACATTCTTCGGGAATTGTGAATCTTGCTAAGTTCAATTGCTTTCTACCTCAAGTTGAGAGGCACTTGAAGATCCTTCTTGGGTAGAAGCTATGCAAGAGGAATTACAGCAGTTTGCACGTTTGGGTGTTTGGGATTTAATAGACAAACCTGCTAGAGTTAAGAAAGCTATTCCGACTAAGTGGGTATTTAAGTGTAAGAAGGACGATCGAGGGGTGATTGTCAGAAACAAAGCACGTTTAGTGGTGCAAGGTTTTTATCAGCAAAAGGGTATTGATTACACAGAGGTATATGCTCCAGTTGCAAGATTAGAGTCGATTCGAATCTTCCTGGCATATGCAGCTTATAAGAATATCAAGGTCTATCAAATGGATGTTAAAAGTGCTTTTCTCAATGGTGAATTACACGAGGAAGTGTTTGTTTTACAACCTCCTGGTTTTGAAGATCCTGATTATCCGGACCGTGTTTACCGTTTAAACAAGGCTCTGTATGGTCTACATCAAGCCCCGAGAGCTTGGTATGGCACGCTCGCCGACCATCTTACTGATAATGGCTTCAAACGAGGAACTGTTGACTGCACTTTATTTCATAAGACTGTTGGTGATGATCTTCTTCTAGTCCAGATTTATGTTGACGACATTATTTTTAGGTCTACAAACGACACATTGTGTAAGGAGTTCGAGAAGTCCATGCAAACAAAGTTCGAGATGAGCTCGATGGGAGAGATGAATTTGTTTTTAGGGTTGCAGGTTCACCAGTCTGCTCACGGAATTTTTATTCACCAGACAAAGTATGTGAATGACGTCTTGAGCCGATTCAAGATTTCTGCCGAAAAAATCCCTTCTACTCCTCTTCCAGTAGGGCACAATTTATCACCGGATGAATTGGAGGATTCCGTTGATCCAACCCTTTATCGTGCTATGATTGGTTCTCTAATGTATTTAACGGCTTCTCGCCCTGATATTATGTTTGCTGTTTTTCTTTGTGTAAGGTATCAAGCAAGTCCACGAGTGAATCACCTAGCTGCAGTCAAGAGAATTCTTCAGTATTTGAGGGGAAATCCAGACATCGGGTTGTGGTACCCCAAGGATGATACGTTCATTCTTACTGCCTACACCGACTCAGATTATGGAGGATGCAAGATCAACTTCAAATCAACGACTGCGGGATGTCGATTTTTAGGAAACCGACTTGTTTCCTGGCAGTGTAAGAAGTAGACAACGGTCTCCACTTCAACCGCTGAAGCTGAGTATGTTGCAGCCTCGAGTTGTTGTTCCCAGGTTTTGTGGATACAACAACATCTTCGCGACTACGGTTTGAAGTTTCTTACTACTCCCATCTTGATTGATAATTCTGCTGCTATTTGTATCACCAAGAATCCCGTACAACATTCTAAAACGAAACATATCGAAATTCGATATCATTTTATACGGGATTGCTATGAAAAGAAATTAATCGATCTTGAGAAAGTGCACACTGATTTTCAAAAAGCCGATTTATTTACCAAAGCGTTTGATAAAACACGTTTTAACTTCTTGCTTGGCTTAAATGGATTGAAGACCCTTGCTGAGATCCTAAAATTAGGATAATTATCTTTAAAATGCTTTATTGATTTAGCTAAAATTTTTTTATGTTTTTAGGTTTTAGGGGGAAAATCTAGATAATACAAAAAGAGTGTGTTTTTAGTTTGTATAGATAAAACCCAAAAACATTATAAAATTTTCAAAATTCAAAAAAAAAAAATATGATTTATGATTTTGTACAGAAAAATCCGAAAATCCAAAAATATTGTGAAGTTTATTTCGTTTATAAGAAATTTGAAAAGGACAAAAATATTGTGTTTTAATGTTTGTACAGAGAAAAACCAAAAAGATTATTTTTTTTTATTATTTTCTCGCTGAAAATTATGTCGGTTGTTTAAGTTTGTGAAGCATGCTTGCATGTCTTGGTCCTATGATTCACTTGTGAATTGAAGGTTAGTCATTTATTTATTAACTTAAGTTAACTGAGGCGATTAAATTTATCTTTATTTTGTTTTTATGCTCCTCAAAATTTTGAGTTTTTGAAGCAAAAAGAGAAAATGATAGTACATTGATTTACTTGACCCCAAGTTCAGCAAAAAGTAAGCTTAAAAGACTGTGTGCTTAATTGCATTGGTGCATTGGTAGGTCTTAAAACAACCCAGTGGAGTAAAGTATGTGATATAAACATAAAGAAACGCCAAATTGAAAGGGGTGTTAGTCTCTAGCAAAAGTCTCGGTGAGGATGGCAGAAATGTAATAACCAGTCATACTCAAGCCTTATATTTGTTGATCACCCAAAAATCAAATAAAGCAAATAACAAGCGTTAAGATTCTGGACACTGTGAGTCTTTATGCGGCTTAACCATCTGGGTATTCATAAGCATGAATATTTCACTCGCTTTCTAGAGCAAATCCAAAGTCATTAAACTTGATCACTGCTGTACTTCGTACAATTTAAATTACTGACTTGATCAAAATCCGTTGTTAGTCATACAATTGTTCCTCCCTTGCGTGAGTCTTAATACCATTAAGAAACGAACCCAGGGGATACAATGTATGTAAACCGACAGATGGACTCGTGCATACTCACTCACAGTAAAGGAAACTTGATGCATTGCTCAAAATTTCTACAATTTTGACCTTGACTTGATGCAAAAATCAAATTAAGCTTGAACTGAGATTAGAGGCTGATAGTTTCTGATATTCTGTGCTTTAATTAAACTATTTAATCATATCACAAAAATACTTGAATGTGTGTTATTAGATTTATGTGGACAACAATACCAATGACCGACTTATCGCCAGTCATAATATCGCTGAAATATAAAACTGTGATGGAAGGGCAATTTGGTCAATATGATTCTCGGCTCAAACTCGACAAAAATACAAAAATATGTACTGTTTTTGATAAATCACTGAAAAATAAAAAAAATAATAAAAAAAGAGTGTGTTTTTAATTGTTCGTATATTCTTATGTAAATACATTCTTTAATTCTTAAATTTTTTTTTTTACAAAATACCAAAAATATTTTCGTCTTCTTTATACAAAATTCTTAAATAAAAGTTTAAGTTATGTTTCGGAAATCTGAAACATTTTTAACGTAATTGGTTGTCGGGATAAAAGGGTTTCTCGATAACCTAATTTATTAATTTATTTAATACTTTATTTAATTCATTAATTTATTTTATTTATTTAATTTAAAATTAAATAAAAGAGTTTAATTCGCTAAAATCTAATTCGTTATGTATGGATAACGAACTAGGTGATTCTTTAGCGAACTAGCTTTTGGTTCGCTAACCTAATTCGCTTCCGCACTCTGTAACGAATCATCCATTCGTTATGCATATTTAACGAATCATGACACGAATCATGTCTTAATTCGCTACCTTTAATTTAACGAATCAAGTAGCGATTCGCCCTCATATGGTAACGAATTGAGTTAGCGAATGCGCTAATTCGCTAACTTTAAGTTAAACGAATCGTCTGATTCGTGCAAGTTGTGTCTAGGGTTTCGTGCACTGATATATAAGACAAGAAAACGAATAGTATTCCACTGTTCATCTTCTTTCTTCATCTTTAAGAAACCTATTCAAATTCTCTCTGAAAATTCGACCTTTCCGTTTGAATACTTCAAAGATCGATTTGAGTTTCTAAGGTATAACTGTTCTTGGCGATATCAATTTCGTCAAAAATGGCCATGTATTGACTGCTAAATTATGAAATTTTAGGGGTTTAAGGGTTTTGAACTTTTGAAACTCTTTTGTGTATAATTTATGTTCATAATTGTATGATTTTGATATCATTATGATCGGAATTACTTTCCGATACCCTTGGTGGACTCTAATCAACATTTAATTATTGTTTGCTGGGTTAATTATTGTTTGTGTTATTGATGTTTACTGTTGGTTCGTTTGATCCTTAGTACATTTAGGTATTGAGTCTCAATCTCATTCACCTACATTCACTAGTGTGTTTCCGAGCTCAACGAGCTGATTATCTTGATGGTTCAACGATAGTTATGGCCTACTTGAATCTGGGTTTAAGATGTTGACTATTGTTGTTTATGTTAATTTTGACCTTGACTTTGTGAAGTTAAAGATTAAGTCTTATTTATGACCATTCGTTAGTCTTAGCGAATTGGAACTGTTTCGTGTCCAATTTGTTAAGATTTCACACGAACTAGCTAAGCGAATAAGATGTTACACGAATCAGAGTTTGATTCGCTTAAAATATAACGAACTAGAGTTTAGCTCGTTAAAATTAATTAGTGATTCGCTAGGTTTAGTTCTTTAAGATATTTACTTGATAGCGAATCGCCTGATTCGTTATCATTGTATTACGAATCAGTGTGATTCTTAACGAATGACATTTAAAAAAAAATTAATTAATTTTGAAAAACCAAAAACATTTTAAAATTTTGAAAAACCAAAAAAAAATGGTGATATCTTTTAATTAATTAATTAACTAAATTTAATATTCATTTAATTTAATTAAAGGATTTAAATCATCTAATATGCATAACTAGATTAATTACACATATCTTTTGATTATATATGGTGATATCAATTCTCATATTCGATTTTATTTATATAGTTAAACATGGCTGATCAAGAACAACAAAATCAACCACCACAGGAACAACCTCGTCAAGAACAACCACAACAACAAGATCAACATGCTGAAATGATTTTATTACCATTTGATAAGAAGCACAACATCTGTGCTTATGTTGATCAAGACGTGACTGACTTGAGAACGTTCGGAGCTATGTTGATTTTCTTATGCCGTTCGAAGATACATTATGCAATCACTGCTAAACCTAAGGTGTATCTTAGTATAATCAGGCAGTTTTGGAACACAGCGGTATATGTTGAGGAAAATAATTGGGTTCAAGCTACAATCAATCAGATTCCTATTACGATTGATGTTGAGGTCATTCGTCGGGTACTTCAATTTGTCGATAGTGATGACTACCTGGGTGAATTCGACAGGACATTGGTTAGGGGTTTATTCACACGATTAAATTATGGGGGTGATATTCGTCGGTCTATGTTGAACAAGAATGGGTTGTGTCCACTATACAAGTATCTGCTGCATGTTTTGCTTCACTGTATGAGTGGACGTCGCGGTGGTTTTGATGAATGCAGACTAAGTTTACAATCGGCGTTTGTTGCACTAATCCTGAACAAGCCATTCAACTACTCAGAACTTATCTTTGATCATCTGAAAGAGCAAGTTCAGTAAACTCTACCGTCGAAGAAGTTCTTGATGTATCCACGCTTTTTACAACTAATTATTCAGGATCTGATACCGAATTTGGTGATTGATCTATCGTTGGTGAGCAATGTTCTTGATATGGAACATATGAAAGCTGAAACGGTGCATCGTATGTTAATTTATAGAAAAGACAAGCCACAGGATAAACGGATGATTGGTCATATAATCAATCCGTATTATGTATGTCCTCCTAATGAGCGCTGGATCCATGATGATTCGGATTCCGAGCATGAAGGGGGAGAAGGTGGGAACAATGATGGTGGAGATGATGATGGTAACAATTATGATGGTAATGGTAATGGTGGAGTTGGTGAACAAGCTCTTAAAGAACAACAAGATGCAGTCGATGCTGCTCTAGCTGCCACCATGAAAGCTCAGCTAGAACGAAAACGAAAGGGCAAAGCTGTAACTACTGGTGAACCATCGAAGAAGCCCCGTGTGTCTGCTGGGGCTGGGGTAATTATTGGAACTCCACCACCACGTCAATCAACTTCTCAAAGCTCGACGGTGCCGCTAACTACTAGCACTCCGATGCTCACCTTGACAACGACGATGGTGTCACATGAGAGGCTCGTTCTTATTCCTCAAATGGCGTTGACCGAGATATCGAGGCCTCCTGCTGTGTTGTCTACAGTATCTTCCACCACATCAATGTGTTGGTGCATAAATGTCGGTAGTTCATAGTCGAGTGTCTGTAATCGAGTCTGTAATGTTATTTATGTTTTTGTTTAAGCGAAGTTGTTAACAAGTTCGCCTAGGCGAACTTGTTGAACAAGCGAAGTTATGGACAACTTCTCCTGAACATATCAGGCGAAGTTGTCGTGTATTTATATACCAGCTTACGGCTTGGTTTGAAGTTAGTCATTTGAGTTGATCTGGTTTGAGTTCATTGTAACGTGAGGACGAGAGTCTGTATCAGTGATTCATATCACGTGAGTTCAGTTATTAATATATAACGTGTTTCGGTTTATTCGTGTGTGTTTGTTTGATTTGCTTTCTACGCTCGTAACGATCTACGCAGGGATTCCGCACCTGAGTAGACCGAGATATCTCGTGTGATCCGTCCAGAGAACCTACAATTGGTATCATCTTCCTTGGTGAGATGGGACATCAGGTTGAAATTGCGACCGAAGTCTGTTTCCGCACCTGAGTCGCCTCTACAGCCTGTCTCCCCCTGAGATGCCAAGAACTCCTTCATAGCATCTATAATTCGCCCATGTTCAACCAGGAGGGACGACTGTAGTTGATTCTCTGCAACAAGGTGCTGAATAGCCTGGGTCTGGACAAGATTCACCCTTGATTGTTCAGCCACGACCAGCTCAAGTGCAGCTATTCTCTCCGAGTCTGAGAGGGTTGCATCGAAATCAAACCTCATGTTAGATGTGTCTTGAGTATACTCGGCAGGGATCTCGAATGTAACCGGGACATCAGAAGCAGTTGTGGACGTAACCGCAGGTGGTATCGTGACCGACAACCCTGCAGTTGCAACGACGGTATACTCTACAAATTGTGCCACCACCTCTGAAGGAGTAAGCGTTGGAGGTGGTAACGACACAATCTCCGGAGTCGTCGTCTGTAGTGTGATGGATGGGATGCCGACAGCTGATGTAGCCACCACGGGAACATCCGCGGCGCTTGTAACCTGTACAGAAGTAGGAACAATCGACATACCTGACAGTGCGGATGGAGCGAAACGTACAACTCTTGAAGTCTCTCCAGCTCCCATACCTGCACCTGTCCTTTCACGTCTTGATCGTCTATTCAGCTTGTGAATATCCTCTTCTTCTTCTTCTGACTCAGTATCATCAACTGTCCTCTTCCTCTTCCCTAACGTCCTTTCTCGTCTCACCAACATCCTTCTCGCCTCATCCATAACATCATCAAGATCTGAGTCAGCCACCGTCGTAGCTGCTCTAGTAACATTCACTTCCCGAACCTGTGCAGCAGAGACCTGCACCTCTTCTTGCGGATCAAACCGGTCCATGTCGAAGAATCCTTGGCCGCCAAATGCAGCATCAAGGTCTACATCCTCCTCAGCCGACACCACAGGCACAGTAGGTACATCTCGAGTTGCTCCTGCCTGTTGTGGTTGAGGGTCTCTGAACTCATCCCCCCGAGCTGGCACATACCCCGGGTTTATTAAGAACCCAAAGAGTGGAGTATGCCTTGGACGACGTTCAGGCTTGCTCCTCGCACTCGAAGTACGGCATTGAGCAAAGATACGTTTGCTCACACTCTCCACGTATCGTATTGGGCGTCGTTGAGGCAAATTTGGAGCCACATGGTTCAAGATCATCTGGATGAATCTTGGATACATTATGAACCGCTCACGAGCCATCGCCCTCCTCTGTCTGTCGATCTCATAAAAGACCATCTGACTAAAGCTATAACGTTTGTTATAAGTCAGAGCAGTCATTGCTGACTGCATGGTCGCACCCATTCCGTCAGTGCCCGCCTTCCTCCCAAACATACACACAATCATGACGTGCATGAGGAAGCGCCACTGATCGAGTAGGAAACCCTTCCTCCTCTGAGTATCACCTAATGGACCAGAACAGCCCATTCGGAGAAACGCTCCATCACGGAATGGAGCCACAAATTCTGTAGGGTCATCCCTAGTCTCCTCACCGAACCGTAAAGCCACCCGTATCTGTTCAGATGAGAACTGAACCTCTTGATTGTTGACGGTTGCTCGCATAACCGGGGGCTCAACGCGGCAATCGTATTCCACAGTCTGCCAGAAATCCTCGATATTGGGTAAGGAAATCGGCAGAGTTGTCGTGATAGCGTGGAATATCCTCGAGCGAAGGAGGAATGTGATTATCTCCCGGTAATCCTCCGCACCACTCGCTTCCGGGTCTAAGGTGATGAACATGTTGTGACCCGGGAGAATTGTCTCTGATTATCTCCGTCATCGCCTCCAGCACCTCCAGCACCTGCTACTGCAGCCATATCTGCAACAAACGAACCAAGTTAGATAAACGTTAAGGCGCACCACAAGTTCGCTTGTTACCATGTGCGAAGTTGTGATAAAATCTGTATAGGCGAAGTTAAAGTTGGGGCGAAGTTGGGAACAACTTCGCTTCATCTTTAAGTTCTTCTAATAATTAAAAAATTAAAAGGTCCAGGCGAAGTTAATGTTAACTTCGCCTCACCACAACATCGCCTCAGGCGAAGTTTAGACTCAGGCGAGGTTACGGATAACTTCGCCTAAACCTTAAGTTCGCCTGAAACTGAATCGGCGACAGTGAGTTTGATTCAAACATCGAAAATCTGGTGTTTCGGCCAATTTTGACGATTTAGGAGACTAAAACACATGGTATTAAGGCAGTCCGGACGATCAGTTTGCTCATGAACACGTAAAACAAGTTTTGAAATCGGGTATAGGTTTCGAACGTCCGAGGTCGTTAACCGGGTGTCGAAACAACCTAGGATTAACAACATCGAACATCGAGTATAAGATATAGAACCCAAACACACCTTGAATACTGATTGAAATCGGAAACAGATAAACGTATGAAAATCGGAGATAAGTTCGCTGTGAAAATCGATAATAAGTTCGCTGAGATTTAGAAATTATGAACAGTTTTGACTCTTGAAAATCCTTATATAGGGGCGAAGTTATACAGGCGAAGTTACGGTTAACTTCGCCTAGGCGAAGTTACTCACAAGTTCGCCTGTTTAACAACATCGCCTATATTTATAAAATCAACCCTTATAATTTGAACATTTTGCAATTTACTTTTAAAACTTCCCTTTAAGAATTAAATAACACGATCAAGTCCAAGTAACCAGTAATAAAATCATAAACTACCTAAGTACGAAAAACTTTTTTAAAAAAATAAAGTACAAGGGATCAAATTTCAGTCTCGATAGGGACTGCTACGTTTAAGAAAAGATCCGAACAGGAATCATACTAACTACGTGACTGTCACATAGATCCGTGTTTAGCTGTATTATGACATAAGGAAACAGGTTGTAAGCAGGTAAATATACTTAAGATGGTTTTCATCGTTTCTGTGATACGAGTTAGGTTCAATTAAGCCTCAAAATTTAAGTGGGCAACAATTCAGAGATTATGATGCCTCCTATCTATTCTCAAAGCGTATTTGGCTTTCCCCAAGTCACCCCGAATTGACTTCGACCCTTAGTGTCTGATTAAGTTTGTAATTACTCTTCATCTGCTTCCCGTTCTCTTTCTTACTTCCCGTTCTCTTTTTTTTTTTTTTTTTTTTTTTTTTTTTTTTTTTTTTTAACATTCATATAGACTTCAGAGTAGTAAACAACTGCAAGTCCCGAATCTGGATCACTGCAGTTTCTTGAAACGCTATCTTCACGGGAATCAGAACACTTACGGGCTCGTGTATGACTGGGTAATCGCATTTCTGCCTATCATTCGGAAAGATATATATGAAGACATGCAAAACTCGTAAGGAGTTTCCACGTAAAATCAAGTAGATTTAGTTTGTATCACATCTACTTTTACGCACCATAAAAAGCTATCATGACATACAATAACTGTCCTAAAGCCTTTTAAGCCTAATAACTTCACTAGTTAAGCACACAGAATCAGTATATGTATCATTTTCCAAGGTTGGATCAATTTTCTGATAAACATAGCAAACGAACTTCTTACGAAGTAGTAGACTTGAAAAATAATTTCATTTCCCTTAAAGAAAAATTTTTGACTTCAATCGCCCCGATCAAGTCAAGTCGTCAGGTTAACGGCTATCCCGAAGATCCAATGGATCAGCTGGACCGACCACATACTAGTATGTGTCCTTCTAACTAAGTACGATCGACTAATTTTCAGCGAAAGAATGAAAACTCATCATAAACCGCCCCGGTCACTTTCAGTCATCTGGTTAATGGCTATCCTCATATTCTACAAGTAGAATTGAGGACCAAACATATCCTAAGACATTTCCTTCAAACTGTGGTAACCGACATACTTTTAAGCGATAGTGATTTTTTTTTTTTAATATAACTTGAAAAGCACGGTTACTCGGGATTGATCATCCCATTCAACTCAATAAGGTTTTGAAATCTCGTTTTGTCAAACGCTTTAGTATATAAATCAGCGAAATTATCAAGCGTATCCACCTTTTCAAGCACAATCAGTTTCTTCTCAGCACAATCCCGTATAAAATGATGATGTATGTCAATATGTTTAGTTTTACTATGCTTCACGGGATTGTTAGTTTCTGAGATAGCAGCTGTGTTATCAATGCAAATAGGTGTAAGTAAGAAATTCAGACCATAGTCGCGCAACTGTTGTTGAATCCAAAGAACCTGGGAGCAGCAGCTGGATGCTGCCATTTATTCTGCTTCACATGTTGAAATTGCGACTGAAGTCTGCTTCTTGCATTGCCACGACACCAATCTGCCACCAAGAAACTGACATCCTCCAGTTGTTGACTTCCGACTCTGATTGCATCCTCCATAATCAGAATCTGTGTAAGCGACTAGCTCCAAGTCTCCTCCTCTCGGGTACCACAACCCCAGCTTCGGTTTGCCCTTGAGATACCGCAAGATCCTCTTCACACCCTTCATGTGAGATTCCTTTGGGTTTGCCTGAAAACGAGCACAAAGACAAACAGCAAACATTATATCAGGTCTAGAAGCAGTTAAGTACATTTAAGAACCTATAATAGCCCGATACTGAGTTGGGTCCACATCTGCATCACCGTCTGACTCAGCACCCAATTTGTGATTGACGCAGATTGGAGTGTCGAATGGAGTGCTGTCCTCCATCTTGAAGCGTTTGAGCACATCATGGACATACTTGGTCTGATGAATGAACATCCCATCCTTCTTCTGATCAACCTGCAATCCTAAAAAGAAAGTTAGTTCACCCATAGCACTCATTTCAAACCTCTTTTTCATGACGGCCTCAAAATCTTGACACATGGAGACTCTTGATGCAGCAAAGATGATGTCATCCACGTAGACTTGCACTAGCAGGAAGTCGCTTCCATCTCTCTTGAAGAACAACGTGCTATCTATCTTCCCTCTTTCAAACCCATTTTCAAGCAAGTAATCTGATAAAGTTGAATACCAGGCACGAGGTGCCTGATGTAGTCCATACAATGCCTTGCTTAACTTGTACACGTGATCAGGAAAGTCTGGGTCAGGAAAACCCGGAGGTTGCTCAACATACACTACCTCATCAACTTTCCCATTCAGAAACGCACTCTTCACATCCAACTGAAATACCTTCATCTTCTTATAAGCAGCGAACGCCAAAAACAATCTAATGGCTTCCAACCTTGCGACAGGAGCGAACACTTCATTATAATCAATCCCCTCTTGTTGATTAAAACCTTTAACGACTAGCATCGCCTTGTTTCTTATGATAATCCCTTTCTCATCTCTCTTGCACTTAAACACCCATTTTATGCCTATCGCATGCACATGCTTCGGTTTTTCAACCAAAGTCCAAACTTCCATTTTCTTGAATTGAGCCAACTCTTCTTGCATAGCTTCGACCCACGAGCTGTCCTTGAGAGCCATTTGATAATTCTTCGGTTCAATCTGGCTGATAAAGCAGGTGTACAAGCATTCGTTGATTAGCCCTGTCTCCTTGATGCTTGTGTAAACACAGGTGTGCTCATTCAAGCTACGTCTTGTTTGTACACCGGAGGACACATCACCAATCACATTCTCCAAAGGGTGATCTTTATGAATTCTCGTGGTCGGAATAGAACCAACATGCAAATTGTCTTCCAAGTTAGAAGAGAGCTCGTCAATGGTTGTTTCATGCTGAGAGTGAAATGGATTGAAAAATTCTTCTTCAGTCGAGGTAGCAGGGGTATCGACAGCATTTGATGAGGAAGGTTGACATTTATCGATCAGCTGTCTTTGCAATAGGTTTTCTTCCTCATCAAGGATCATCTTCGTAGCAACTCTCTCTTCTTCTTCAGCAATATCCAAATACGGTATGTTAAAAGACTTAAAAAGTTTAACATAGTCGAAAAACTCAGCAGGTCCGTTGCTTGGTTTTGGCGGTTGGTAACTTGTGATATCGGTGTTACACACCACCTCAACCTTGCTGGTCGATGTATTGAAGACACGTCTGTTGGGAGTCCCAACAACATAACCGACTAAGATTCCTTCATCGGCTACTTCACCAAATTTAGAATTTGTCTTCAAAATCAAACAAGGGGACCCGAATGGTTCAAGACCACTCAAGTTGGGCTTTCTCCCATGCATAAGCTCATAACACGTTTTACCAAGTCTTTTAACAGTTAAGACTCTATTCAGAACATAACAGGCTGTAGCAACAGCTTCAGCCCAAAACACCACAGGAAGCTTCGAATCAGCCAGCATAGTTCTGGCTCCTTCAATTAATGTTCTATTCTTCCTTTCAGCCACTCCATTCTGTTGCGGTGTATACGGAGCGCTGTATTGGTGTTCAATCCCTCTCTGAAGGCAGAAGATCTCCATCTCAAAATTCTTGAACTCCGTTCCATTGTCACTCCTGATGAACTTAACCCTTTTATCCATAACGTTCTCAACTTTGGTAATCAAATTCTTCACCATCTAAGCCGTTTCGTCTTTTGATTTTAGGAAATACACCCACGAATATCGTGAGTAGTCATCAGTGATTACCAAGCAATAAGAAGTACCTCCTAGACTTTTTGCATTCACGGGACCGAAGAGATCCATGTGAAGCAATTCTAGAGTACTGGCAATTGAATTAACTTCCTTGGTGAGATGGGATATTGTAGGTTGAAGTCAACAACTGGAGGATGTCAGTTTCTTGGTGGCAGATTGGTGTCGTGGCAATGCAAGAAACAGACTTCGGTCGCAATTTCAACCTGTGAAGCAGAATACATGGCAGCATCCAACTGCTGCTCCCAGGTTCTTTGGATTCAACAACAGTTGCGCGACTATGGTCTGAATTTCTTACTTACACCTATTTGCATTGATAACACAGCTGCTATCTCAGTAACTAACAATCCCGTGAAGCATAGTAAAACTAAACATATTGACATACGTCATCATTTTATACGGGATTGTGCTGAGAAGAAACTGATTGTGCTTGAAAAGGTGGATACGCTTGATAATTTCGCTGATTTATATACTAAAGCGTTTGACAAAACGAGATTTCAAAACCTTATTGAGTTGAATGGGATGATCAATCCCGAGTAACCATGCTTTTCAAGTTATATTAAAAAAAAAAAAAAAAATCACTATCGCTTAAAAGTATGTCGGTTACCACAGTTTGAAGGACATGTCTTAGGATATGTTTGGTCCTCAATTCTACTTGTAGAATATGAGGATAGCCATTAACCAGATGACTGAAAGTGACCGGGGCGGTTTATGATGAGTTTTCATTCTTTCGCTGAAAATTAGTCGATCGTACTTAGTTAGAAGGACACATACTAGTATGTGGTCGGTCCAGCTGATCCATTGGATCTTCGGGATAGCCGTTAACCTGACGACTTGACTTGATCGGGGCGATTGAAGTCAAAAAATTTTCTTTAAGGGAAATGAAATTATTTTTCAAGTCTACTACTTCGTAAGAAGTTCGTTTGCTATGTTTATCAGAAAATTGATCCAACCTTGGAAAATGATACATATACTGATTCTGTGTGCTTAACTAGTGAAGTTATTAGGCTTAAAAGGCTTTAGGACAGTTATTGTATGTCATGGTAGCTTTTTATGGTGCGTAAAAGTAGATGTGATACAAACTAAATCTACTTGATTTTACGTGGAAACTCCTTACGAGTTTTGCATGTCTTCATATATATCTTTCCGAATGATAGGCAGAAAAGTGATTACCCTGTCATACACGAGCCCGTAAGTGTTCTGATTCCCGTGAAGATAGCGTTTCAAGAAACTGCAGTGATCCAGATTCGGGACTTGCAGTTGTTTACTACTCTGAAGTCTATATGAATGTTAAAAAAAAATAAAAAAAAAAAAAAAACTTATGAGTTATTGAAACATTCTAGAGTTCAAAATATCAAGACTTCTTAATTATGGAGTAAGAAAGAGAACGGGAAGCAGATGAAGAGTAATTACAAACTTAATCAGACACTAAGGGTCGAAGTCAATTCGGGGTGACTTGGGGAAAGCCAAATACGCTTTGAGAATAGATAGGAGGCATCATAATCTCTGAATTGTTGCCCACTTAAATTTTGAGGCTTAATTGAACCTAACTCGTATCACAGAAACGATGAAAACCATCTTAAGTATATTTACCTGCTTACAACCTGTTTCCTTATGTCATAATATAGCTAAACACGGATCTATTTGAAACGTAGTTAGTATGATTCCTGTTCGGATCTTTTCTTAAACGTAGCAGTCCCTATCGAGAGTGAAATTTGATTCCTTGTACTTTATTTTTTTAAAAAAGTTTTTCGTACTTAGGTAGTTTATGATTTTATTACTGGTTACTTGGACTTGATCGTGTTATTTAATTCTTAAATAGAAGTTTTAAAAGTAAATTGCAAAATGTTCAAATTATAAGGGTTGATTTTATAAATATAGGCGATGTTGTTAAACAGGCGAACTTGTGAGTAACTTCGCCTAGGCGAAGTTAACCGTAACTTCGCCTGTATAACTTCGCCCCTATATAAGGATTTTCAAGAGTCAAAACTGTTCATAATTTCTAAATCTCAGCGAACTTATTATCGATTTTCACAGCGAACTTATCTCCGATTTTCATACGTTTATCTGTTTCCGATTTCAATCAGTATTCAAGGTGTGTTTGGGTTCTATATCTTATACTCGATGTTCGATGTTGTTAATCCTAGGTTGTTTCGACACCCGGTTAACGACCTCGGACGTTCGAAACCTATACCCGATTTCAAAACTTGTTTTACGTGTTCATGAGCAAACTGATCGTCCGGACTGCCTTAATACCATGTGTTTTAGTCTCCTAAATCGTCAAAATTGGCCGAAACACCAGATTTTCGATGTTTGAATCAAACTCACTGTCGTCGATTCAGTTTCAGGCGAACTTAAGGTTTAGGCGAAGTTATCCGTAACCTCGCCTGAGTCTAAACTTCGCCTGAGGCGATGTTGTGGTGAGGCGAAGTTAACATTAACTTCGCCTGGACCTTTTAATTTTTTAATTATTAGAAGAACTTAAAGATGAAGCGAAGTTGTTCCCAACTTCGCCCCAACTTTAACTTCGCCTATACAGATTTTATCACAACTTCGCACATGGTAACAAGCGAACTTGTGGTCGCCTTAACGTTTATCTAACTTGGTTCGTTTGTTGCAGATATGGCTGCAGTAGCAGGTGCTGGAGGTGCTGGAGGCGATGACGGAGATAATCAGAGACAATTCTTCCCGGGTCACAACATGTTCATCACCTTAGACCCGGAAGCGAGTGGTGTGGAGGATTACCGGGAGATAATCACATTCCTCCTTCGCTCGAGGATATTCCACGCTATCACGACAACTCTGCCGATTTCCTTACCCAATATCGAGGATTTCTGGCAGACTGTGGAATACGATTGCTGCGTTGAGCCCCCGGTTATGCGAGCAACCGTCAACAATCAAGAGGTTCAGTTCTCATCTGAACAGATACGGGTGGCTTTACGGTTCGGTGAGGAGACTAGGGATGACCCTACAGAGTTTGTGGCTCCATTCCGTGATGGAGCATTTCTCCGAATGGGCTATTCTGGTCCATTAGGTGATACTCAGAGGAGGAAGGGTTTCCTACTCGATCAGTGGCGCTTCCTCATGCACGTCATGATTGTGTGTATGTCTGGGAGGAAGGCGGGCACTGACGGAATGGGTGCGACCATGCAGTCAGCAATGACTGCTCTGACTTATAACAAACGTTATAGCTTTAGTCAGATGGTCTTTTATGAGATCGACAGACAGAGGAGGGCGATGGCTCGTGAGCGGTTCATAATGTATCCAAGATTCATCCAGATGATCTTGAACCATGTGGCTCCAAATTTGCCTCAACGACGCCCAATACGATACGTGGAGAGTGTGAGCAAACGTATCTTTGCTCAATGCCGTACTTCGAGTGCGAAGAGCAAGCCTGAACGTCGTCCAAGGCATACTCCACTCTTTGGGTTCTTAATAAACCCGGGGTATGTGCCAGCTCGGGGGGATGAGTTCAGAGACCCTCAACCACAACAGGCAGGAGCAACTCGAGATGTACCTACTGTGCCTGTGGTGTCGGCTGAGGAGGATGTAGACCTTGATGCTGCATTTGGCGGCCAAGGATTCTTCGACATGGACCGGTTTGATCCGCAAGAAGAGGTGCAGGTCTCTGCTGCACAGGTTCGGGAAGTGAATGTTACTAGAGCAGCTACGACGGTGGCTGACTCAGATCTTGATGATGTTATGGATGAGGCGAGAAGGATGTTGGTGAGACGAGAAAGGACGTTAGGGAAGAGGAAGAGGACAGTTGATGATACTGAGTCAGAAGAAGAAGAAGAGGATATTCACAAGCTGATTAGACGATCAAGACGTGAAAGGACAGGTGCAGGTATGGGAGCTGGAGAGACTTCAAGAGTTGTACGTTTCGCTCCATCCGCACTGTCAGGTATGTCGATTGTTCCTACTTCTGTACAGGTTACAAGCGCCGCGGATGTTCCCGTGGTGGCTACATCAGCTGTCGGCATCCCATCCATCACACTACAGACGACGACTCCGGAGATTGTGTCGTTACCACCTCCAACGCTTACTCCTTCAGAGGTGGTGGCACAATTTGTAGAGTCTACCCTCTTGCAAGTGCAGGGTTGTCGGTCACGATACCACCTGCGGTTACGTCCACAACTGCTTCTGATGTCCCGGTTACATTCGAGATCCCTGCTGAGTATACTCGAGATACATCTAACATGAGGTTTGATTTTGATGCAACCCTCTCAGACTCGGAGAGAATAGCTGCACTTGAACGGGTCGTGGCAGAGCAATCGAGGATAACTTTATCCAGACCCAGGCTATTCAGCGCCTTGTAGCAGAGAATCAACTACAGTCGTCCCTCCTGGTTGAACATGGACGAATTATAGATGCTATGAAGGAGTTCTTGGCATCTCAGGGGGAGACAGGCTGTAGAGGCGACGAGTTAAGGACAAAGAAGAGAAATGATAGAGACGATGATCCCAATGCATCGAAAGGTGCAGGTGGTGAGTTGCCAAGAACTACTCAAGCTCTTGGGACTTCCACAGCTTAGGGGGAATCTACGGGTGCAGTTGGTGGTGATGAGGTGGTGATGGTTGATGATGATGATGATGTGATCGATGCGTTGAAAGAATTGGATGATGATATGCTAGAGGATGATGTGATGTTTGATGATGATGTGCTGCCTATTGAGGAGATTGAGAAGATTGGAGCACAGATTGTGATTGAAGATGAGATTGAAGAAGGTGAAATAATTGAAGAAAATGTTGAACACGAGATCCCAGATGTTGAGAAAGCCGATATGGGTACTGAGATGGAAAATGATGAGACTGAGTGGGAGGAGCAGCCTAGGTGGAAGGAAGGTTGTGCTCATTGGTTTATTAAAACTAAGAAGCCTGCTGTTCCAACCATGTTCAAGAAGAGTTATAATATCAAAGGCTATGCTGAGTCGAAGAAAGGAATTATTTGTTGGCTATATGATGAACAGATAAAGTTGTTTGTGGTGACACGTTTTGATGGGATTCAGTATTTTAAAAGAACATTGAGATCTCTCAATACATTTCCTGAATGTGAGGTGAAGGATTTGGCTAGATTGGGGCTGATCAATAGAAGCGACGACAACATGGCAAGGGTTATTGGGAAGATCGTGTGGAAAGAAAGCATAAAAGAGAAGAGGTTTGAGTTATTAAAGCCACGGAAGGGAAAGCTAGTGGAAGATAAAGAAAGGGGAATGAGAGCAGATGGCAAGCCATGGATGGTAATGAAATACAAACCGATTCGATGCATTAAGGAGGTTCCAATGAAGATTATGCCTCAAGATGTGTTGAAGAATCTTAAATGGTGGTATGTTGATTGCCAGACTGCTGAAGCCGTGATGGAAGACGAAGACGAACAAGAAGTGCTGAGGGTGTATGATCCGATGCATCTTGTTAACTTATCGAAAGCTGATCTGCAAGTGTTGAATGAAAAGAAGATATTCTATATTCCTGCTTGGAAAGACGAAGCGAGGAAGTATCAGCGAGTAGTCACGGTATGTGTTAGAGAAGGAGTGCATGCGTGAAGATTACAAGACAAGTGCTTAAAGATCAAGATATGAAGCTACTGCCAAGGGGGAGTCTGTTAGTGCATAAATGTCAGTAGTTCATAGTCTAGTGTCTGTAATCGAGTCTGTAATGGTATTTATGTTTTTGTTTAAGCGAAGTTGTTAACAAGTTCGCCTAGGCGAACTTGTTGAACAAGCGAAGTTATAGACAACTTCTCCTGAACATATCAGGCGAAGTTGTCGTGTATTTATATACCAGCTTACGGCTTGGTTTGAGTTAGTCGTTTAAGTTGATCGAGTTGATCTAAGCTGGTTTGAGTTCATTGTAACGTGAGGACGAGAGTCTGTATCAGTGATTCATATCAAGTGAGTTCAGTTATTAATATATAACGTGTTTCGGTTTATTCGTGTGTGTTTGTTTGATTTGCTTTCTACGCTCGTAACGATCTACGCAGGGATTCCGCAGCTGAGTAGACCGAGATATCTCGTGTGATCCGTTAAGGTCGTTGAATACACTGCCGGAATGTGAAGTGAAAGACTTAGCCAGATTGGGGTTAATCAATCGAAATGACGATAATATGGCTAGAGTCATTGAGAAAATTGTATGGAGAGAGAGTATAAAAGAGAAGAAGTTTGAGCTGTTGAAACCACAGAAGGGAAAACTTGTTGAAGACAAGGATAGAGGTTTGAGAGCTGATGGAAAACCTTGGATGGTCATGAAGTATAAACCGATCCGGTGCCTGAAAGAAGTACCGATGAAGCTAATGCCCAAGGATGTGCTTAAAGACCTAAAGTGGTGGTATGTGGATTGTGAGACAGCAGAGGCGGTGATGGAAGACGAGGATGAACAAGAGCTCCTAAGAGTTTACGATTCGATGCATTTGGTAAACTTATCGCAAGCTGATCTGAAGGTGCTTAATGAGAAGAAAATCTTTTATATTCCTGCTTGGAAGGACGAAGCGAGGAAGTATCAAAGAGTTGTGTCAGTTTGTGTTAGAGAATGAGTGCATGCGTGAAGAGACAAGGTTGAAGATTACGAGACAAGTGCTTAAAGATCAAGATATGAAGCTACTGCCAAGGGGGAGTCTGTTGGTGCATAAATGTCAGTAGTTCATAGTCAAGTGTCTGTAATCGAGTCTGTAATGTTATTTATGTTTTTGTTTAAGCGAAGTTGTTAACAAGTTCGCCTAGGCGAACTTGTTGAACAAGCGAAGTTATGGACAACTTCGCCTGAACATATCAGGCGAAGTTGTCGTGTATTTATATACCAGCTTACGGCTTGCTTTGAAGTTAGTCATTTGAGTTGATCTGGTTTGAGTTCATTGTAACGTGAGGACGAGAGTCTGTATCAGTGATTCATATCACGTGAGTTCAGTTATTAATATATAACGTGTTTCGGTTTATTCGTGTGTGTTTGTTTGATTTGCTTTCTACGCTCGTAACGATCTACGCAGGGATTCCGCACCTGAGTAGACCGAGATATCTCGTGTGATCCGTTCAGGGAACCTACACAATGAGACCTCCTCCTCTGCCAACAACTACTCTTCCTCCACCTCCGCCTAGTGATGTCTCTTTTATGAGGATTACTCGACGTCAAGGACCTGTTCAACCTGTTCATCCATCCGTATACAACTTGCCACCAGGTCGTCAAACTGAAATGCTGCTAAATCTGCTACACTTATATGAAAATCAAATGGCAGCTGATCACCAAACTCAAGAACGACTCATGGAGAATCAACGAAAAATGATGAGTTATATTTCGTTCTGTCAGAAGGAGACTAAGTCGTTGCGTACGATTGTTGAGTCTCAGGGGGTGAAATTAAAGGAACAAGATGAGTTGATTTTACAATTAACTTGCAAAGAAGATGCCCTCAAGAAACTCAAAAATGACGATGATGATCCTGACGAATCTGATGCAGGAGGTGAGCCTAAACAATCGCATGGTTCATCCTCTGGTGCTGGTGTTAGTGGCGTTGATGAGTCGAGCAAGCAGATAATTACCTATCAAGATTTAACAGCTGCCAAGCCAATTGAAATGATTGAGGCTAACACGGTGATATTTATTGATGGATCGGGGGTGGTTAGAAGTGTGGTGAACAGAGATGAGATAGAGGTCGGTGAGTTTGTGGTTAGATCATTGACACGGGAGCAGATTTCGATTCTGCTTGGGCTGAATGACGATCAGTTGACTGCTTTAGAGACTGAGCCCGATGTCCAAGTGATCAATGAGGATGAAATGGAAGTTTATCCGTTATTTATGGATACGGAGTTTATTTATGAGAACGAGGAGATTGAGATGGAGGATGTGACTGCTGAAGAGTACCCGGACTTGTATCAACACGTAAACGTTGATCAAGGTGCTCCGGTATTTCATGAAGACGTAATTAAAGAGACTGAGGATGAACTGGAGAAGATTGTGCAGCGAACTGTTCCCTCACTCAAAGAAGTGACTGATGATGACATAGAAAGATGGTTCAAACGTCAGAAAGTGGGAAAGATCATCAGTGCTTATCGGTATGTAGATCAAGAAAGAAAATATGCTGCTGCTGCTTGGATTGAGGCTAATCAGGTGACTACCTTCAAGACTGTTTCTAAGGTACATGGTGATATTGTCTCCTGGCTCTTTGATTCAGACCTTAAGGTATGTATAGTCAAGTGGGAAAAGGGTGTCCAGTATTACAAGAGGATAATGGATGTTTTAACTCTACCGCGTTGGGATATACGTACCCTCGCGAGATATCCATTTATCAATCGTGGGAATCACCGAACGGCTTAGTGGTTTCATCAACACTTACTGTTCGAGGTCAATCATGGCTTCAAATTCTTCAAGCCCCAGGTCCCAAGACGTAAGCGCACTGATGAGATTGATCCAAGTACCGGCTGGAAGAAACTTGTCTTGAAAGTGAAGCCGCCAAAGACAATGAAAAGGGTTCCTGTGAAGACAATGCCTCAAGATATTTATATGTCTTTCAATCGTTGGTACTATGACAATCGTACTGGCGAGGCCGTTATTGTTCGTGGTCGAGGACTGCAGACCGAGCTCATCAAGATAATCGACCCAATGTGGTTGGTTAATTTATCAGAGACAGACAACGACGTGCTATACAGGAAGCAGATTTTGTTTGAACGCCAAGAAGATTACGACCTGGCTATGCAATTCCAACGAGTTGTTCGTGTGTGTCACGAATATGGAATTCATAGTTGCAGAGACTGGCAGTCCAAGCGCTTCAAATAAGTTAAAAACAAAGAGCTCAAGACGAGGGGGTGTCTGTTAGTGCACGGTTTTGCGTCTAGAGTCTTTGTATTTATCGTTAATGTATATTTGATGATTTATGTAATATTTAATGTTTATTTTGAACTAGTTCGTTAAGTTTAAGTCTAGTTCGCTAGGGTTGTTAGCGAACTAAGGCTAGTTCGTTAAGGTTTAGTCTAGTTCGCTAGAGATGTTAGCAAACTAAGACATTATTATGTATTCCCTCCTGATTCGTTAGGGGATGTTAATGAATCAGGAGGCGGTTCGTTATGATAAATTATATAACGGAGGGGAAGCTGGTTCGCTAGGGGATGTTAGCAAACCAGGTCGTCTTCTATATAAAGTGAACAACTATTCACTTGTAATTAAGTTTTTGAGAAAAAGTTTTGGAGAGTAATAACATTATTCAGAAAAGATACTCTCTTTCTCAAGCTTCATATTAACGTTATTGATAATATATACACATATACATAACATTAAATCAAGGGTAATTATGAGATAGATTTGTAACAGTGGTAATTGAATGATTAACAGATCTGTGATCTGTGTTATTGTTATCGACTGTTAGATCCGGGAACAAACATCCTAAAAAAGCTTGGAAACTTCACGGTTGAACATAGGTGATTGCGCCAAGGTTTGACCAGACTTGTGGAGTTTGAAGCCAACAACTAAACCCAAGTGTTTCCCATAGTTCAGCAACTTTGTGTAAACACCACCCAACACTGAGTTGAATTCGGATGAGTGAAGCAGGTAAGTCACAACTTGATGAAACCCATGCTTGATCATCCACCGGTTGTCATTAGTAGCTTGGGTGACTGAAGCCTTCAAACCATCCTTCTCCATAGCGAAGGATTTCTTCTGAACCTCCAAGGCTTCCCTATCGGCTTCCAGCTGAACTCTATCAGCTTCCATCTTCTTCTTCAACCCTGCAATCTCAACCTCATGATTAGGGGAAAGCACATCAATCTTCTTCACCCAATCCTCCTCTTTCTTCGAAAAACCATCAACATATTTCTTCATCGCCGCCATGGAGGCCTTCATCCTATCCTTCTTCTTGGAAAATTGTTCATACTTTTGCATCCCTTTCCGAAAGCGAGTAACACCTTCAGCCAAAAGGGCAGAAAGGTTGCAAGAGCTAAGGATCAGCCTTGAGAGCATGGTATCACCCTCCATCTCAGAAATAGAACTACGAACTCCAGGGGGAGAAAATTTATCCAAAACTTCAGCACAAACATCCGGATCCTTAAAACTATCACCAACCTTAACATTCCAATCAGGAACATAAACCTCATCAACACCCATCCTAGATGATCCCTGAACAGAAGGTGCCGCAACCTTCTTAGAAACTGACTTCTTATTCTTAGTCACGACCAACCCTTGCTCTTTCTCTGCCTCAACACTTGGACCCTAATCCACAGCGGTCACAACGTCATCACTAACATCAACAGGCTCATGTGAGGATGGTTGACCAGAGGACTTTAGCAAACGCCGATTGGAACGGAGGGTAGAACCCTTGGGAGCAGCAGCCTTGGTAAAACCCTTAACATTAGGAACACCCACATAACCAAAACCTTCGAACCTATGCTCCGTTCCTCGAATAACAGCGTTTTCACCAACAGTAGCTACAGCATCCCCAAATCCAAAATCAGAAGTGTCATCACTCTTCACAAAATCCAAAGCCGACATAACTACAAAAACAAAGGAAATTTGTCAATAAGCATATCATAGAAACAAAACAATGCAAGATAAGCAAATGCATACCCTTATCATTTCTTATAAGCACGGGATCACGATTAGGCTTATCCCACAACTTGCTAATTCCTAACAAAACGAGAAGATGTTTGGGAAAGGGACGAAGACGTGACGGACACTTCCTAATAGATTTCAAAAACACGTCATTCAACTCCGAATCAGACGGCTCTGGCTCATTCAAAACGGCCTCGGGTTGTCTCCAAACAAGTTTAAAAGGAACAATAG
The DNA here is from genome assembly GCF_021521415.1 of Bidens hawaiensis. Classification (NCBI taxonomy): domain Eukaryota; kingdom Viridiplantae; phylum Streptophyta; class Magnoliopsida; order Asterales; family Asteraceae; genus Bidens; species Bidens hawaiensis. The sequence continues at coordinate 310,200 of NW_027492877.1, forward strand.
AATTGTAAACAAAGAAAAAACGATCCTTCCAGGTACCAAGGGTGTAACCATGGAAGAGATTAGACAAGTATCAACCTGAGTATGCTCAAAGGTATACCAATCGCTGTTCTTCGCTAGAAGGAAGAAACGGCGAAAACACAACAGCGACGGATCAAACCCCAAGCCCTACATAAAACTTCAAAATGCAAAACCCTAGCAAGCCCCAACGGGTGAATCTGACCAAAGGATATACAGTAATATTCTAATACATTCAAAACAAAGATTGAAAAAGGATGACGGAGGTTAGAGAACTTGAAGTAGCGACAATAAAGAGCAATCGACCCGGTCAGGCAACGATCGATCGAAACGTCAGCCGGAGGAGCCACTGGTTTAAATTCTAAACCTATACCCCAATCGAGGCAAAAAAATTCGACTTCCTCTTCGGTTAATCGGGAATAACTCAACGATAAATCCTTACGGGCACCCATAATTTCGAAAGAAAAGGGGAAGATTTGAACTAACCTGGTGAAAGATCGAAGGGAACTTGATAAATATGTTTGGAGAATAATGAGGAAGTTTAAAAGAAAAACTAAAGAAAATGAACAGTTGGTGACATTAATAAGAAGTTATTGGGAACTGCTATTTGCAAAAACCACCCAATCAATCACATCAACTGTCTTGTCAAAAATTCAAAAAATAACCAAACCGTTTAAAGCCCCGAAGCCTTTAAGCAATAAAAAAATGTGTGCAAAAGTCAGATGCCTTTGAACCTACTTCCCAAAAACCTCTGACTTGGGGGGCTGATGACGGGGGTAGCCCAAAACCCAATAAAATGGCTTTCACACATTAACGCAAAAAAGGTAAGAAGGTTAAAATGTTCGTTTTCCCGCCTAATTAAGGAGAACAAGTACGTGAACAGTAAAAAACATGAACAGTAACGCATCACATCACTGTTCACATCATCTCTCAGCCGTAAAAAAAGGGATATGCTCAGAAAGTATATTATTATATATTATTAACCACAAGTAAATAACCTCCCGCGCATAAAAGGGTCAGCCCTCTACCACAAATAGGAGATTCACTAGTTTACCCATCGGACAAAAGGCTTACATTCCTCTCTCTATAAAAGGAATGTAACTCAGTCACACCAAACACACCATATCTGGGAGTTAACACATACTCTCTGATCTTCTCTTCTTCCTTGAGAAGCTTGCACTTTGCATGCTTCTTTCTTAATCCAAAAAATACATAGCTTCACTAAGAACTCGCATCCAAAAACCGGTTCCAACATCTCGGTCTTGGATCCTTAGTGAATCATAACAAATAACAACTAAACTAGTGAACCTCTCTCTACCTTTTGCAAACATAGAGGGACCTGACGACCTGCGCTAGGTTAACCGGAAACCTTGAAGCCTGTTAGCCTAACCAGTCTATTCACTATCATTGGTCTTATAATTGTTGTAGCAACAGTATGCGATCTGACAAGGAAGCGATTCGGATCTGTGTTTAGTATTGACCAAGGATCTATGTCATTAATTGGTATTAGAGCGTTTTGACACGAAAGCGGTTTTGAGAGTCGACTTTCGAGTAAGGGGAGTACGTACTCTAATACCAATTAATCATAAAGGCGAAAACTGGTTAAGTTTCTCGGGTAGGTTCAACGTGGTTTTTTATCGTTTATTTATGTCTTGGGAAGTGTTTCAAGGATTTTGTATGTATTTTTTATCGTTTATTTATGTCTTGGGAAGTGTTTCAACGATGAAGACCTAGGATAGTGATCTGATGGTCGGGTATTTTGTATGTATTTTAGTGTATTAATTATGTAGTTTTATTGAGTATATTGTTAGAAATTTTGTACTTCATGCGTGCTTTTGTATTTCAGGTAATTGATCGTTAAAGATGCTAAATGGGAGACCTGTACGAGCATGGAATGATATCTCAGGAAGACCGAAGCATTATTTTATGTCTTGGAAAGTGTTTCAAGGATTCGGGAAGAGTATAGATGAGTGATCATAAGCCGATGCTAAAACTGAACAAGATGGGTTGACGAAATGCAACCTTGAAGTAAAACGAGCATATCCTGAGCTAGAAAATGAGTTACGAGAGCCATACTATATGAATTTTGGGTTTCTCGATGAGAGGAATCTGAAAATGAGGTTTTCTTAGGTCGCGGTACGCGATGGGATGGTCATATGGCCATCGCATACCGCGACGGGAGTGCAGACGGGAATTTTAGGTTTATATGTTATTTTTCATTCTCAAGAACCCTAACTTCGTTTTTGAAGACCAAGAGGCAATTCCAGCAGTTCCTATAAGCGATTTCCACTATCCTAGCTTGTGTCAAGATCCTACATATGATTCCTATCATCCGTATCGAAGATTCAATGATGTCTAGGCTCGGCTAATCTCCTAGAATCGCACCCGAGATGTATAGTTTGTAACCATTTACAGTTTATCTCATGTTATTAAGAATACTTGTCTATTTTTATTGAATATTGATATATGATTATTGATGTTTAGTATTTCTGTGTGTTCGGTCAGTTTAGGTTTACGTTGGTCTGAACGATCTGTTACCAGTTGCTAGATAATTAGTCATATAACTGTTTGGTTAGATTGAATACGATAAAACATACAATTACCCTTAACTGAGTCACACTAGCAAGGACTGTTTGATAACCAGTGCCGTGTGTAAAGTAATTGTTGACGTCTAGGGTCTGTTTGGTATGAAGTAATAGAATAAGTGGAGGAATGGAATGAATGAGGTAATGGAATGGACAATGGAATGAAATGGATCATTACCATTCAATTGTCTTGTTTGGTTTTCATATGGGAATGAAATGATTCATCACTTTATTAATACTATTATTAATATTAATAATAATAAATAATAATAATTCAAATATTAATAATAACTAGTTTTTGGACTTATGCATTGTGGTGATATTACCGAACCAAACAAAAATAATCGTAAAAACGTGATTCTCGTATGCACGTTTTGAAATGTTTTTAATTCACCAAATTTAAGTTGATAATAATAATAATGTTGATAATATAATAATAATATTACATTGTATTATACAAATTAATAACATTAAAGATACAAATGTAATAATAATAATAATAATAATAATAATAATAATAATAATAATAATTGTTGTTGACATTTCCATTCCTTGAAGGAATGAAAAAGAAAACACCTTTTACCAAGGAATGAAAATGCTTAAAAAAGGAAATAATTTCATTCCTTAGGAATAATCAATTCCATTACTTCATGACATCCAAACATTCTTAATTTCATTCACTTGAAATGATCTATTCCATTTCACCTTCCATTTCTTTATACCAAACACTACCCTAAGGTTTGTCTAGTTGATCAGTTTTCAGTTAATCGTTAATAATAAATCTGTTAGGTTGCATGAGATACTGTTTGGTTGCTTACTTGAATTCCCGGGTGTGATTTGCTTTGTTAACTGTTTGAAATTCGTTTACTTGTTCATTTCTTAGTTTTCTACATTCACTAAAAATTGCTTGTGTGATCAGCACTAAAACCATTTACTTCTTAATAGTGTATCTGTTACACGAATTACATTGACCACATACTCCTTGTGATACGATACCCTAATTGCTCTAACTATTTAGAATAATTAGGTTTTTGATTGACTCAAACGACGATCATCAAAATGGCGCCGCCGCCGGGGAGTTAGTGCGCTTTTTGTTTTTCGTGTTATTTGATTTTCGTGTTTTATTTAATTTTCAGTTTTTAGTTTAAGTTTTATTTTATTTGTATTTTTTCATTTTACGTGGGTTATGTTAGTTGTGCAGATTACAGGTTTATGCGCACCCGCCATTCGGGCCGACAATCTCTGTTAGTTTACGAGCCCGAAATCGAGAGAGTAGCTCGGCAGAACCGAGTACAAAACAGAAACTCACAAATGGAAGACCAGAACCAAAATCAAAACCAGAACCAGAATCAAAACGAAAACCAGACTCAAAACCAAAACCAGAACCATAACCAAGATCCACTTCCACGAACCAACATGTTTCACCCAGACAACATACCCGACCCACCAAACTTCAATAACCAGAATAACCAAAATAACTTAGATCGTGCCTCTGGAACCCGAAATCAAAACCGAAACAGAAACCTTAACCGAAACTTAAACCTCAACTTTGACCAAGCCGGACCATCTGCTCCAAATAATAACCCCAACCGTCGAGTTAGGTTAAATATTGATGATGTCAGATCGAGTGTTCCGATTGAAGATGAGGATGAGGGTGAAGAGAATAATGGAAACGAGGGTTTTCGGGTAGCTGATGATGAGGTTGATCGATGGGTTAGGAGGAATCGGGCGGTTGAGCCCGAGAACGAGGTTGATGAACCAGAGGCTGAGGGTGATAATCAGTACGAAGAAGAAGTGGAAGAGCCGGTAATTCAAAGACGGGCTGAAACCGTTAACAGACACCGAAGGGATCGAGATAGGGTTAATCAGGCGGAACGACCTGAAAGAGTTCGTGGTATTCCGGTTAACCGGGGCGGTATGGGAAACCCCGGGGGGGGGAGGAGAAATTACATAGCCCCGGCTCATGGTGTTAACTGTCGGTTCAGACCGGCTATCTCAGACGGAGCATCCCCATTGGTCCCACAGGAACGAGTACCAGGACAACAAACTTTCAAGTCCCGACCATATTACATCAACATCGTTCCTCATTTCAACGGGATGGCTTCGGAAGACCCGTATTCACACTTAGCCGATTTTTCGGCTATTTGCGGGTCTATTGGTGATGGTACATTCGATCAGGATGAAGTCCGGTTGCGGTTATTCCAGTTCTCGTTAAAAGACAAAGCGAAACTGTTGTTTAACTCGTTACCAACACACAGTATCAGAAACTGGGCTGAGATGCAACAACTCTTCCTAAACGAGTTTTATTCATAGTCGAAGACTGCCGAGGCCCGTTCAGACATTCGTCACTTTTCACAGTTACCGGGTGAGTTATTCCATGAAGCTTTTACCAGGTATAAGGATATGATCAGAAAATGCCCACATCACCAAATCGAACTGTGGGAACTGGTAAAGTGCTTTGTTGATGGTTTGACATACGAGAACCGAAAGCATCTTATGGCCTCGTGTAATAGTCAGTTGTTGAATCAGCCTGAGGAAGATGATTGGGAATATTTAGAGTTCATGTGTGAAGATTCCAAGGCAGAAGCAGCAGCTGAAAGACGAAGACGGGGTAATTCATCCCGATCGGTTAAGTCAGTCACGAGTGAGTCTGAAAGAATTGCTAAGTTAGAACGTCAACTGGCTGGGTACAGAAAGGGTAAGAAGAAAGAAGTCGGGAAAGTTGGAGTAAAATTCCCGATTTGTGAAGATTGTGGTGAACTCGGGCATAAGACAGAAAATTGCCCCGAGTATTATGATGATGATGAGGAGGATGACACCGAGGAAGTTAATTATACTTATGGGGATTCCAAAGGCCAAAGGTTCAATTCAAACACATATCACCCGGGCCTGAGAAATCAACCGAACTTTCGTTACGAGAACGCGTCTTCTCAGTTGAACCCGAATTTTCAGGGTGCGAGCCAGAATAGATCGCAGAGTAATTACAGCCAGGGCGGTTATCAGCATGGTTCGTATGATATGAATCAAGGGTATAATAAAGATGGTAACCGGGGTGGAAATTCATCGGGTAATCAGGACCAGCAGAGGGAGTCCTCGGGAAACGCGGATGAGTCGGTGCACTCAAAGTTGGATGCATTGATGAAGTTTATGACAGATCATAAGGCTGAAACGAAGAAACAGTTTGAGTTACATGATAAGTCAGTAGGGGCAATGTCAAAGCAGATTGGTCAGCTCGCAGCAGATATGGCAAAGTTGCAAAAGAGTGCAGGTCAACTCCCGAGTGATACTACAGTCAACCCGAACCATTACTGCTCAAGCTCCAAGAAGGGAAACAATGTGTACATCAATGCTGTAAGTCTTTTACCTCATTTTGAAATTTCTAGTGTTGAAGTGGATTCACCACCACAGTTTGTTGAGGAGGTGGTGGAAGATATTAGTGGTGAGAGTGATTGTGTCGGTCAAAATGAATCAATTTTTCAAAATGAATCAGAACCAAAAACTTATGAAATGTTCTTTTTGTGAAAATTGCACATGTGAAAAATGTTTAAATGGTAAATTGACCAACATGAGAGATGAGGAGGTGGAGAATAATACCACCTCAAGTAAACTCCAAGACCCAAGAGTGCCGCTTTTATCAATTCAAATCGGGAAATTTAAAACTTATCGGGCACTTCTAGATCTTGGAGCATGTGTTAGTATCATGCCCGGTAGTTTATATGATCAGTATGAATTTGGCCCATCAGAAATGGTAAACACCACCGTGGTGTTGGCGGACCAAACTCATACACTTCCCCGGGGCATGGTGACTAATGTTATGGTTTAGGTGGAGGAATTTTTCTACCCAATTGACTTTCTTGTACTTGACTATGCTAAACGTGGGAATAATACACAACCACAAGTCATATTGGGTAGGCCATTCCTCGCCACAGCACATGCGATAATTGATTGTGCTAAGGGGGTTTTGGAAATCAAGTGTGGAGACCGTGATAAATGGTTATTATTGTTTGAAAATTCTACTAACCCTCTTGTTGACAAGTGTGTATCCTTCTACAAGGATCGTAGAAAAGAGGAATGTTTTGTGATTGACAGGATAGATAAGAAGGGATTTGAGAAACTACAGAGTGAAAAGGTGGAAGAGAAAGGTAACCGACCAAGGAAGAAGAAAGTGAGACAGCCACCCAAACAAAATGATCGAGAATGGAGATTGAGGACGTTCGGGACAGATTCTGGCCTATCGAAAGACTGGCAACAAATGATTAAAGAAAAGTGTGCTTATAATGAGAAGGTTGCACGGGAGCGGGTCAGACGCCCACCTTGAATGACATACAAGTTTCAAAAGGGTGGTAATTGTACATTTTGTATATTTTTAGTTTACATTTTGTTTTAGTTTTTATATTACTAATTGTATTTCAAGCGTACCATCATAGCAAAAGCTAAGTGTGGGGATACCGCACCATCAGAAAACGAAGTTTCAGTTAAGTTATCCAGAGTGCTTTCATGTTCTTTTTGTTGTGGTTAATCCAGGTACGTGTAAATTTTGTTGTATTTGGAACTTTGTGGGTGTAGTTCACTATAAACCCTCACGAGACCCCACTCTTCCTCCCGGGCTACCGGGGGGTTTACAGGGCTTGTTGCATACGCTAAATGCAATCGTGATTCCTACGAAAGTGAGTTAGGTCTTTTAACGTTTTTAACTAACTTAACAGATTTTATTATGAAACGAATTAATTTGGCTCGGTAATGGTTTAATAAAATTAACAATTATTCATTTTCGAAACTCTTAAAAGACCTATGTCTTACACTTGTGAGAAGCTTGCTTCTACACATCTCGCGATTTTGCAGGTTCGATTGTCAGTTTGGTAATTGGATGAGATGAGAGTATACGAGTGTTACGAGAGTTCACGAGCCGAATGGTCCTTCTCCAGTCACGTTAATATCAGGTGATTTCAGTTTCATAATTTAATTTTGTTTATATTACTTTAAACGTTAAAAGTGTAATTGTATAATTGTTAGTAGAACCGCCACACCTGACCACCCCCGAAATTTTAAAATTGCTTAATAGTCAAAAAGTCAATTTCAACCCCGTCCCTCAAATGTTTATTAATCGTTCTATCATGTTTAAATTTGAGGACAATGTTAACTATTCTTACATTGAGGACAATGTAAACCTCAAGTGTGGGGATGGGGGAAATTTGAAAATTTTTAGCCCGATAGTACCTTGAAGAGTGTTCAGAAACCAAGTTGTTAACTGTTAATTATTGCCATTAATGCCAAGCTATAGGTTTCTGGTCATGGTTGGTTTTTCAGCATCTCATTAGTCTTACTCACAAATGTTTTTATAACGAGAAGTTGAAAATGGGGTCGTTTAGGCGGGAATAACGAGTCATGGGGACAGGTACACATGTTTATATCATCAGCCCTATTCCTCCGGTACGTGTGTGAGTTGACCCAAATATATATAATACACATATAATATATAGTACACACATGTCATTTAAGTGCTTTCACTGATGTTCATGGATTACGGGATCACAGTTGGCAAAATGCAAAAGTGATAGAGGCAGCTAGGTTAAGCCTCGTTTGGATGAGCGTGAGTGTGGGTATTAGGGGGGGGGGGGTTGTTGGGGCCTCATTATTACACATATGAGGTGAGGTTAATGTGAGGGGCGGGGGGTTGGGTCCCTTAGAAAACATTTCTTGGACTTATTTTTCATTTGTTTAACCCCGACATTATGTTACGAGACGATCCGGCTTACTAGGTTTATTTGTAATTGTATTTGTTTTTGTTTTTGTATTTGTTCAATTATTAAGCATCACGTTATTATGCTTAAAAAAACCTTGAGGAAAAAGCCAAAAAGATGTCTGTTTATATTCAGTTATGTATTCAGTAGTTCGTTTATGTAAAAAAAAGGAAAAAAAAGAAAAAAAATATATGAGATCAGTATGTATGTTAGTTTGCTTATTTAGAGGTTTTATAATAACTCAGTCAGTTTGTATAGCAGTTTCGTTTATTTAGATGTTTTGTAATAAGCCGGGTCGGATCGTTTGAGCTACTTAAATATTTCCCTTCCATACCCTTACACATGGCCCCGTTACAACCCTTTTAAAGACCTCTTGATTTGCATTTGTGCCAAAGCAGCTTGATGGATTAATATGTACTTAATGAGTGATGTTGAGAGCTGAGTGATACTAGCACATCTTTTGCTAGTCCATATATCAAACCGAGAGGAGAGATGCTATATTACGAGTGGTATGAGCATGTGTGCCTTAACCGGAAACAAAGTACACATGTCTGGGCGGCTCTATTGTTTTTATTATAGCATTTAACCGTATTTGTGAGATGTCAATCTAAAAACAGTGTCAGTCTGAGAAACTGGGTATGACCTTAAACCTTATTAGTATTAATGGCGATAATCTACATACCTATGATGGAGGTTAATGTTTACTTTAGAGTTTGCTTTAGGGCAAGCAGAATATAAGTGTGGGGATGTGATGGTCGGGTATTTTGTATGTATTTTAGTGTATTAATTGTGTAGTTTTATTGAGTATATTGTTAGAACTTTGGTACTTCATACGTGCTTTTGTATTTCAGGTAATTGATCGTTAAAGATGCTAAATGGGAGACCTGTACGAGCATGGAATGATATCTCGGGAAGACCGAAGCATTATTTGATGTCTTGGGAAGTGTTTCAAGGATTCGGGAAGAGTATAGATGAGTGATCATAAGCCGATGCTAAAACTGAACAAGATGGGTTGACGAAATGCGACCTTGAAGTAAAACGAGCATATCCTAAGCTAGAAAATGAGTTACGAGAACCATAATATATAAATTTTGGGTTTCTCGATGAGAGGAATCTGAAAATGAGGTTTTCTTAGGTCGCGGTACGCGATGGGATGGTCATATGGCCATCGCGTACTGCCACGGGAGTGCAGACGGGAATTTTAGGTTTATATGTTATTTTTCATTCTCAATAACCCTAATTTCGTTTTTGACGACCAAGAGTCGATTCCAGCAGTTCCTATAGGCGATTTTCACTATCCTAGCTTGTGTCAAGATCCTACATATGATTCCTATCATCCGTATCGAAGATTCAATGATGTCTAGGCTCGGATAATCTCCTAGAATCGCACCCGGGATGTATAGTTTGTAACCTTTTACAGTTTTTCTCATGTGATTAAGAATACTTGTATATTGTTATTTAATTGCCTCTTGGAGCTGCTGGAATCGCCTATGGTTCGTCAAAACGGAGTTAGGGTTCTTGAGAATGAAAAATAACATATAAACCTAAATTTCCCATCTTTTATGCCCGTCGCGATACGCGATGGCTATATGACCATCTCATCGTGTATCGCGACCTAAGAAAACCTAATTTTCAGATTCCTCTCGTCGAGAAACCCAAAATTCATATATTGTGGCTCCCGTAACTCAATTTCTAGCTCAGGATATGCTCGTTTTACTTCAAGGTCGCATTTTGTCAACCCATCTTGTTCAGTTTTAGCATCGGCTTATGATTTCTCATCCATACTCTTCCCGAATCCTTGTAACACTTCCCAAGACATCAAATCATGCTTCGGTCTTCCCGATATATCATTCCATGCTCGTACAAGTCTCAAATTTAGCATCTTTAACGATCAATGACCTGAAATACAAAAACATGTATGAAGTACCAAAGTTCTAACAATATACTCAACAAACCTACATAATTAATATACTAATATATATACAAAATACCCGACCTTCATGATCCTGCTTTCTGTTGAAGATCGTTCTGAACGTTACAACGATTAGGGTGATTGTTGGACTTAATAGTTGTGTTCACATGTGAAACAGGATAGTATTTAGCTGGAGTTCAACTGGGTTAAGAATATTCTAGAGTTGGTTTTTAATTTATTTCGAGTTATCTTATTTTAGGAGTCCTATTTGAGCTTTATTTATATAGTTTCCTTTTAATTGGTTTTAATTGGTTTAGGTCTTTAAGTTTGGGTCACCTATATAAAAGGTTTATTAGTCTTGTCTTTAATTGTTATCAGCTCATTTAATAAAAATAGCTGATCATAATTTTGATCAACAATAAGTGTTTAGTTTCGTTTCTTCTTGTTTCTGTTCTAATATGTGCCATTACCGAAACAAACTAGTGAAAATTTAAAAGGCTCTTTGTGTTCTCTCTTTTTTTGTTTAGATTAATGAAGTTTATATTTTTGTTAGATTTATTGATGAATTGTAAGATCTTAAATACATTTTACTATTTAAATGGTATTTTCTTACTCATGGTATCACCTTTTCAACTATCAACCATATCTCTAATAACTCATCACCTTCATAAACTATCAAACATATTTTAAGTTATCATCCTCAAATTTTAATTTTTAACATTTTAAGTTGCCATGCTTGATAAATCTCATCAAATCATCTCACTGATCATTTCATCTTAATTCTAGCTTATCCTTAAATTATGAATAAACACTAGCACAACTTATATAAATTTCACTTTTCCCTCAATAACTTATATGAAATCTACACAACTTATCAATCCTTTCATTAAATCTCATCTTTCATCTATTTTCTATAACCGCCTTGTAACCATATGTATAGTCAAGAAAATAACTCATACGATCTCTAGAATATAAACTCAAATTCAAAACTTTAGCGCGATTAATTCAATCTTGTTCATTAACTTCTTTGATAGTAATTCAATTCAATTACCCCTACTCATCATCCTAATAACAACAACAATAAGCTCAAGCTTACCAAACATACCCCAATTATACTTTGTTTTTGCATCCCGTTCAAGTCCAACCTAGTCAAGCAATTTCAAATCAGTTAATCTCAATTATTCAAGTTTTCATAAATTCAATTAATCAAGGTGCTTTAAATTAGATGAATCAAATCAATCGTAATTAAGTTTCTCATAGATTTTTTTTTCATTTTTATCTAAATATATTTTGTGTTTTGTTAATTATACACTATAGCAACTCTTTATTTGATATTGGTTTTGGAGCAAATTCAATTTGAATAATCTATCATTTTAAGTGTTTATCTGATAAAATTAATCTTATCTTTCTAAAGACAACTATTTATGATACTATACTTATTTGTTTATTATCGTTTATCCTAACCCATCTCAATATCAACTATAAGGAATCATTTCCTTCTAAATATTCAAGATTTATATTCCTTTATCAAGGGATGATTTATAAATTTTAATATTTTATTTAAAACAACTCAAGAGTTTAATTCATTTTTAGCAATATTTTATACAAATATGATCTACTGGTTTTCAATCAAAATGTATTAAAGCTTTACTCACAATGTTATGCCTTTCAAATGTTTTGTAACCCACACGATATGACGAGTTATGTGGACCATCCGACAATCTAAGTAATTATGGATGCATACGTAATTAACAAAGTCCTATCATGGTATTCATAGTACATACAATCGTGTGTATGCTGCTGGTACATCTTATATATAAGTGCCCTTATCGGATTCTCATTTGTAGATTTGTTTCGACTACTCAAAGTTCCATGTTATGATGAATTTTAATTTATATCTAAAATTTTCCTTTTTATAAAAATCTAATGGTTTAGTTTTGATATTATTTAATTTCAGGATGAAAATCCCAAAAGTATGGGATATTGTAACAACTAGGACTTTTCAGTTATAATATCTATACATATTACCCGACTCATTTTCGTATTCGTGTAATTTAATCAATTAATATTTAATTATTTACATTATATTTTTCTTTTCTTTATTTATTATGTTAACTTTGTTAAATGTACAATTTATGCCCTAAACTTAAGTTGTAACCCATATTTTATCCACACCCAAAGTTTAAAGACTTTTTTGCAAATCTGTTTATATATTATCTTAACCCAAACCTAAACCCAGGTTCAGACCCCTATCCAGTATCCAAACCTATCAAACCCGTGACCCATATTGATTTCTTGTACATAAATCTTCGTGTTATACATGGAACTGATCAATGCAAATCGTTCACCATGCCAAATCGACCATCACCGAAAAATTAATTTGAAAATAAGATCAAAATGTGACCGCATTGATTAAAATAGTGCACCGTCATTATCGATTTGGTATTTTACCATCTAGGATTAGTAATAATGCAATTAAACTCGTTTACATGTTCCTGCATACATCGGAAAGCTAAACCCTACAATTACTTGAATTATATCAAACTATAGATGCACGTTTCATGTTCGTGTTGAGCCGTCCACATGTTATCAATTAGACAACCAATTTATTATCATTTCAGGTAATTGTTATAAGCATCATGATCATTGTTAACCCAATTTTAATAACCCTCTTGTTAATCAAACAAACATAACACAGATTAACCAATTGTAATTCTAGGGTTCGTAAGCCAATTGGGGGTTTTTATCATTGTTCATATTTAATATATCGTTTTCGTGTATTAACCAACTAACACACCAGCCCAGTTGGCTGGCATACGTGTGTTCAACAGTGAGCCGGCTAGGGCCGTAGGTTCAAGCCCCAGCCAACCCAGTTTTTTGTTAGTTTATTTTTTTAGTTGTTTTAATTGTTTAATGATTTATTAATTAATTATAATTAATATTAAATATCAGATAAACATTATTTTATTAAAACCCCACATCATTTATACGTTTCTTGTCAGTTAATCTCGTTACAATTTTTCAGACATATATATGTATGTATATTAAGTATATATATATATGGGGATGAATCATGCGAGAAGTGATTTTATAGCGAGAAATGCGAGAAGTGGATCTTGACCATTGATCATTCTAATCATTGGCATATAAAATAAAAGACAAATTTGTAATAAATAACAGCTAATTAATACATATTTTTAATAGACTAGTGTGTTTGTGACTTTTGTGCATTGAGCTAATTAAATCAATAAACGGTTTCCCCTTTTTATGTCCAAATCATGATTATGAAATTTTGGTTACCATTAAACACAACAAATACGATATCAATATTTTCACATAATTTAGTATAATATTTTTATTTAATATACCTACATGAGACAGTACACAATTAAATATTTGTGATGGTTGATTTTAATAATTCTAGTCACAACAAAAACTATGAATTTAAGAAAAAGAGATGTGTGACAGAGATTATACAAAAAATTTATTTGAACTAGTAGGATGGTGTATTATTTGGACAATTGTTTTCGGTGTAAATGTAATAGTTATAATAAAATAAAAGTTTTTATTTAATCTGTGTAGTTTGATACAATGTCGTGTAGGTATATTTACTCTGTTTCGTCAAATACATATAAACTATGAAGGTTATTAAATTTTTGTGTAGCTATATGTCAACTTGATTATCCAAATGCATATAATATGTGTATGCACTTAAAAGTTTGTGTAGGTGTGTGTTAATCAAAATCTTCAAGTACATATAAATTATGTAGGATGTTAAAAAATTATATAGATATATGTTGGCTATGTGATGATATGTTTTTAATCGTTCTCCAAGCATGTTGGTTGTGTATGAGTATGATTGTGTAGGGATAAACTAATTGTGTAGGGAGATGTAATTTAATAATCAACAAAATGGACATTCCCCAAATACATATAAACTTTGTAGGTTGTTTAAACTTTATGTAGGTATCTACGTCAATCCGATCATCTAGATGCATATAACCTGTGTAGGCGTTAAAAGTTTGTGTAGGTATATCTAAAATTTAGCTCTCCAAGTCCCAAATACATATAAGCTTTGTAGGTTGCTAAAACTTTGTGTAGGTATATATAACCTGTGTAGGCACTTAAAGTTTGTGTAGGTATATCTAAAATTTAGTTCTCCAAGTACATATAAACAGTGTAGGCTGTTAAAAAATTATATAGATGTATGTTGATTTGTGTATGAGTATGATTGTGTAGGGACATGCAATTTGAAAATCGACCTTCCTAAATACATATAGAACGCGTAGGTTGTTAAAAATTGTGTAGGTACATGTCAATCCGGTTATCTAGGTGCTTGTGTAAGCACCTATAGTTTGTGTATGTATATCTAAATTTTATTCTCCAAATACATATAAACTGTGTAGGGCTGTTAAAAATTATATAGATATATGTTGGTTGTGTAGTGATATGTTTTTAACCCAAAATGACCATCATAATATTTTTTTAATGGATTGTGAAGTAAACATATCAAAATCAATGAATAAAAAATAAGTGAAAAACAAGTAAAATTTTAACAAGAAAGCAACTAACAAGAAGAGGAAAAAAGGATTGTTGATTTTAATCATCATGTATTCATATATTACTAGATTTGTTTAAATATGTTACCAGTTATGTTATGTTAATGTAATTAAAAATGAATAATAAAAGTTAATTATTAAAAACCGTTTGATTGTAACTTAATCTGAATTGAATGACTTTAATTACCAAAAATAAATTTTGTCATTTTACTATTGCATCCTTGTAATTAAATAAATCTCAAATAAAAAAGAAATTATATGATTGGTTAAAACCCCTTCTCGCACTTCTCGCATTAAAAATTACTTCTGAAATGAGCCTAATCCAAATATATATATATATATATATATATATATATATATTATTTTTAAACAAAAATAACAAACATATTAAATGTGTTAAAATATATTTTTCACTTATAATAAACCAATTTCATTAGAGATTCGAAATACATACTTATTTGCATTATATTTATTTAAACATTATTATTACATAATATATTTAATTATTTAGATATTTATTTATTTTATATTATTATAGTTATATTGTATATCATATTTACTTATTTAAATTATTTATTAACATATCTGATTAAACATTATATTAAGTACAAAGAATGGTGATTTTATAAATACTAATAAAAATAATCATCTTATAAATGATTAACCATAATATTGATTTTGAAATAATAATAACCATAGAAATTTGTAAGGCCCCGTTACCGGTGCCTCACTTTTGACGTTGGATTTACTCATAAACACAGTTCTAAATATCAGAGTTAATTAAAACTTTCGCGGAATAATATAAACTGTCAACCATCCATTACAAACATCAATAACTTGTCTTTCAAAAACATAACATAAAACATAGTATCAAAACATCACGACAAATCTTTAGATGCCAGCCTCTTCAATATTGCCATGTGTCTCCCTCAAGCCAGTTGTCTCAGTCGATTAGCCTGCGTGCATACTAAAAGTCAGCTACGCTGAGTGAGTTCTAGTTAATCAGGCAACGTACAATACATTCACATATTTACATATGCACCCGAAGGTACATACCTTCCTATTTTCTTACATACTTACGTACTTTCATTCTTTCTTTTATATTAACATACATACTTTAATTCATACACATACATTTTAAAGAGCCTTCCGCCCTATAACCTTCGCAGATATTATTAGGGTCGGTCCCCTACATTCGCCGATATTATTAGGGTCGGTTCCCTACATTCGCCGACATTATTAGGGTCGGTTCCCTACATTCGCCGACATTATTAGGGTCGGTTCCCTACATTCGCCGATATTATTAGGGTCGGTTCCCTACATTCACCGACATTATTAGGGTCGGTTCCCTTGTTCTATCTATACCTTTCGTACACTTCCATACATTCATAATTATAACTTTCATACATCCATACATCATCTATACATCATATATATGTCAATCATATCTTTATACTATCCCTTGACGGCACATGCAATATCCGAATATCGTTCATGCATCGTCAAGCATTCATTCATACATAAATCATATAAGGCATACACTTACCACTTAAGGTAAGTGTATTAACTAACCACATCGAGTATGCACACAACCCCGAAAACATAGCAAGGAAATGGAGCTAGAAACTCACCTGGATTCGGTTACGCCTTCCGTTAATGGTTATCCTTTTCTTGAGCTGTGCGCGACTAACTGTTTAATAAAATGCAATATTAAATACCGCTCTAGTCATTCTCATGGCTACTTAATTAGGCTTACGCGTCTAAGCTGGTTTTACTTCATTAAATCTTTACCCGGTTAGTTAATCGTTACTCGTTAACCTTTAAATGTATCTTTCATATATTATCAAAGTCCAAGGGCTATTATGTAATTATATCATTCTTTTCTAAGTCCAGGAACCATTCTGTAATTCTGTCAATCTTCTAGTTCGTTATCCAGCCCTTAGCGAATGGGGTTCTTAACGAATGAACTCACTCATTATAACGAACTGACTGTTATAACGAACTGGTCCTTGGACGAATTGGACCTTATAACGAACTGGTCTTTAACCAACTGAACCCTTAACGAACTGGGGGTTCATTCATCAGTTCTCCCTTAACAAATTCATTCCTTAACGAATTAACATAACGAATTGAGATTAGTTCGTTAAGGTTCTGTTAACGAATCAATTTAACGAATTGCCTCTAGTTTGTTATCTCTGCTTAACGAAAGGTTATAACGAATTACTTGCTAATTCGTTATGTCTCCGTTAACGAACTAAGGTCGGTTCGTTATGTTCCCGCTAACGAACTAAGGTTAGGTCAGAACATTCCCTGACAAGATCTAAACCTCGTACCACATTCTCCGGCGCCGCCATTACCGGAATAACGGGATCTCGCCGGAAAAGCGAGATCTCGCTTGTTTCACCACCGTTTTCACCGTTTTACATTCGTTATCAATCCATCATCAAGACTCAACCCCCTTTTCTAGCATAAAGCTTGAACCTTTATGGCTAAAATGTTTAAAACTAGATCTAGGGTTTATTTTAAACGAGCCGTTCTTAACCATGAGGACGTTAAGTCCATTAATCTTCAAGTTTGCAACTTTTAGATTTGTCTAGACCTGATCTATCATCCTACCAATTTTCATGTAAATCCGTTCATGAAAAGTAAACCTTTTTAACAAAAACGTACCTATGAGGTTTTTGTATGAAATCACTCGAGATGCTCAAAACCATATCAAACGAACTCCGATTTGAGTGATTCAAGTGTCCACGGAACCTTCTCGTCCCGATCTACAAATCCATCAGCTCACCTTCACCGGAAACCGCCGCTACAGTTGCCGGAACAGCTGAACAGTCGCCAGAATCTTCACTTTTGAGCTGTTATGGTTTTACTGATAAAAAAGGACTTCCCGACTTCTGATCGAATATCTTTTCGGTGGAAAACTTCATTTATATGTCAGGAATACTCGGTTAAAATTTGAGACCGATCCGACGGCTTGATCTCCGGGAATCTTTGTGTCTTTGTGGGTGTTTTTCTTAAAAACGGGAATTGGGTTAAGTGTGTGTTTTGATGGTGTAGGCTATGGTGTAGAGATGTATGAAAATGGAAAGGATTAGGGTTTTAAGGGGTATTTATACTCTCTTAAGCCCATAGACCTTAGGCTCATCTTTCCTTTTTGGTCCATAATCAATTCCATCTAATTAGCCTACTTATCCTTCCATCTTTATTATTTTATTTCTCTAGTAACTTAAGTAAACTTTTCCATCATAAATAAATAATGTATTAATTATTTATTCTTAGAAATTTTGGGATGTTACAAGTCTACCCTCCTTATAAGAGGTTTCGTCCTCGAAACCTGCTTAGTCCCTGTAAAAGGAATACTTCATGTATTCACATTCTTTCCTGAACCGGCTTAGCTTCCTAACTTACCGGTTTATCCTTTGTCTCACAATCATCGAGTGATGTTAATTAGTTTTAGCTTTCTTAGGTAGCTTGTCCATGAATTCATCTACGATACGCTTCCTTTTTCAGACCTTGCAAGTGCATATTACTTCCACAAGCATGGTCTCCTTTCTTGTCCTTTAAATTAGCACTGAATGACCATTCCGTCCAATTACAACCTTTAGCCAATATACTTCTTTGCAATACGTTCAAAGCATATTAATTCCATAAAGGAAACCTTTCCAGTTTCTCCTTAAGGATTAATTCTTAAAATCCCATTGTCTACTCCTTGAGAGATAACGTTTCTTGCAATTCTTCAGCGCATCCATTGCATAACTTGTCGGAGAACTCCTTAAGTCACCACTTATACTTTCTTTCATTCTCAGCTCTGCATCAACATGTAAGGTTCATGAGTTATAACTGCCTAAGGTAGCTTGATCATGAAGTCCATGATGATACATCTCCCTCTTTCTTGACTAATCAAGCCTCACGTTGTCCTATGAATCCATTGCTGTTTGTCGTTGCATATCAGGCTGGCTGAACTATCGTAACCAATTACCTTAACCGACTTCCTTTCCGGTACGTTTTGACCTTCTTTTATAATACCATTCTATCCTTTCCGTTCCAGAGGACTTCCCTTCCATGATCACATGATTATCAATTACTCACTAATCATTTGTGTCAAGACTCAATAAATCTAAACCATATCTACACTTTCCTTGCATGTGTTTCCATGTAACATCCCGAAATTTCTAAAGTAATATTTAATATATTATTTTGTCGGGTGAAATAAACGAGTTAGTGGAACGATAATAATAATAGCAAAATATGAAGACTTAGTAGGATAGTTAGATGGGATTAGATAGGGACCAAAAGGAAATATGGGCCTTCGGTCCATGGGCTTAAGGGAGTATAAATACCCCCTTAAACCCCAATCATTTCCATTCCATCCATTTATCCATCCTAATCTCTACACACCCCAAAACACACAACCCGAACCAAGATCCAAAGGCGAGGACCCGAGCTCGTTGGTGCTAGATCGTCGTGACGAACCAAAGCAACAAAACCAGCTCGTGTTCGTAGTTCGACTCATTTACGGTACGTTTATATCGAGAACTTTTTCGTTTAGGTTTGGATTAGTATAGAAATGATAGATCTGTGTTTGTATGGTAAAAACGAATCCAACAAAGCTAAACTTACTGAAAATGGTTACGATTTGATGGGTTAATCGATTGATAAAAGAACCCGTAACCTATATGCCTAAATCGCACCCTTTAAACATCGATGTTAGGTCGATTTGATGGTTGGGGTTTGTAGGCGCTGGTCAGACGATTCCGTGGATACCTAAATCGAGTTATTTGGTTAAGAAACGAAGATGATTAAGGACGAACAGTAGCTGCAGCCGACAACTTCGCCTGCAAGCTAAGTTCGCCTGATGAACTTCGCCTGCAAAGCTAAGTTCGCCTGATGATAACTTCGCCTAAAGCTAAGTTCACCTAAGGTTTAACTTCGCCTAAAGCTAAGTTAGCCTAAGGTTTAACTTCGCCTAAAGCTAAGTTCGCCTAAGGTTTAACTTCGCCTAAAGCTAAGTTCGCCTAAGGTTTAACTTCGCCTAAAGCTAAGTTCGATTAGAAAATAAATTAAAAACCTAATGAAAAATGTGTTAAGACAGCTCGACCCCAGCCAGGGGCTCTGCCCCTTGGACCCTGCTAGGGGCTGCCGCCCCTAGACCCCGCTGCCAGGGGCGCTGCCCCCGGACCCCCGTTCGTTGTGGGTTATATAAAGATAGAAATACAACATGAGTAGTAGTAGTTAATTGATACGTGTAATTATTATACAGTCAGCCGTGCACAACTGAAGAAAGGGATTACGATTAACGGTGAACGTAACCGTGTTCAGGTGAGTTTCTAGCCCTATTTCCTCGTTATGTTTTCGGGGCTGTGTGCATACTCGATGTGAAGTGTGAATACACTTACCTTAAGTGGTAAGTGTATGCTATAGATGTTATACGAGGTAGCTATTATATAATACTTGTTGGTGCGTGAACGATCTTCGGATATTGCACGCATCGCCAAGGATAGTGATTGCCAAGTGGTTATTAGTGTGTATGAATGCTATGATGTGACTTGCTTATTATGTAAATGATATGAAGCATGTTGTAGACAAGTAGAGGTAGAGCGTGTTAGAAGTGGCAAGAGTGTAGTAAGAGTGTTAGTGGCACGACGATAGTACGTGGTAGGGTAAGCCTATACGTGACTACGTTATTAAAGCGGCAAAGTGGCATAACGTTATACGTTATTAAAGTGGCAAAGTGGCATAACGTTATACATTATTAAAGTGGCAAAGTGGCAAGGTGGTAGGTGTAAATAAGAGGCTAAGTGGTAAGGTAAGCAGGTTAGATAGTGGACTACGTGTCTGCGGATACGTATATGATGCATGTAGTGGTTGTATGATAAGTTGCTTGATTAACTATAACTCACTCAGCGTAGCTGACTTTTAGTATGCACGCAGGTGATCGGACCAAAGAACTAGCATGAGGAAGGCACATGGCATGGATTGAACGGCTGGCATCTTAAGATGGAAGAAAAGATGTTTTAAATATAATGATTTGTTTTATAGTATCAGAGAAGAGATTGAATGTTTTGTAGCGAATGCTTCAAGTAAACGTTTCCGCGAAAGTTTTAATTAACTCTGATTGCAAGAACTGTGTTTATGAGTAAATCCGACGCTAAAGTAGGGCTACCGGTTTGGGGCCTTACATTCCACCTTTTGTCCTTGGTTTCCAGCATTCTCTTGCAGTGTGACTTTCGGCACCACATTCATAACACTTGTGGTTGTTCTTATCCGTGTTGGCAAAGTATCATGTCTATCCACAACTGTCACATACTATGGACTCAACTTCATTTGACTTCTACTAAAGCGTTTCACTTCTATTAGTACGTGCCTTCATTATAACCGACATCCATGACGTGGCTAAAATTAGATCTAGGATTTATTTTAAACGAGCCGTTCTTAACCATGAGGATGTTAAGTCCATTTTAATCTTCAATTTTGCAACTTTAAGATTTGTCTAGACCCGATCTATCATCCTACCAATTTTCATGTAAATCCGTTCATGAAAAGTAAACATTTTTAACAAAAACGTACATTTGAGGTTTTTGTATGAAATCACTCGAGATGCTCAAAACCATATCAAACGAACTCCGATTTGAGTGATTCAAGCGGTCACGGAACCGTCTCATCCCGATATACAAACCCATCAGCTCACATTCGCCGTAAACCGCCGCTACAGTCTCCAGAACAGCTGAACAGTCGCCGGAATCTTCACTTTTGAGCTGCTGTGGTTTTACTGATAAAAAAGGACTTCCCGACTTCTGATCGAATATCTTTTCGGTGGAAAACTTCATTTATATGTCAGGAATACTCGGTTAAAATTTGAGACCGATCCGACGGCTAGATCATCGGGAATCTTTGTGTCTATGTGGGTGTTTTTCTTAAAAACGGGAATTGGGTTAAGTGTGTGTTTTGATGGTGTAGGCTATGGGTAGAGATGTATGAAAATGGAAATGATTAGGGTTTTAAGGGGTATTTATACTCCCTTAAGCCCGTGGACCTTAGGCCCATCTTTCCTTTTTGGTCTATAATCAATTCCATCTAATTAGCCTACTTATCCTTCCATTTTTATTATTTTATTTCTCTACTAACTTAAGTAAACTTTTCCATCATAAATAAATCATGTATTAATTATTTATTCTTAGAAATTTCAGGATGTTACAAAATTATTCGTTTAATCAATAATATACTAATCACAAGGATAATTCAAATCACCTCGAAACCCTAAATCCATTGTATATGTTATGTAATTACCAATTAACTCATATCATTATATTATTTAACTAAGAATCCTTGTCGGTGCATCCCGAAGGGTTTAACCGTTTACTTTCTCATATCATCCATTGATCTTTTGTTCATCCTTTAAGGTGAGTAATCAATCCCCAATTTTACTTATTTTCAAATGTTTTGGGGAATTATGCGTACCAACTATCAATTTGCGTATTATATTTTATTCTCAAATGCAAACTGCTAATATTTGTGTTGTGTATCAATTGAATGACTATTTTCTATTTGTTAACATGTTTATTTGTTTATTTTATCGCATTCGGATAGGTCCATCATTATAATCACATCACGTCGTAGTGATCGGCGTCTGATCTCATGACAACGGTTTCATCGACAAATCAATTATTCTATCATGGTAACCAACACCCGATTCGCACGGCAACGGTTTAGTCCGCACATCATTATTTGTTTGCAATATTTACATGCTACAGTTTGATTGTTTATACTCACGAATAACAGTTTTGCGATTTTCTTATATATATTATTGTTATTGTCAAAAGTGGTGGTTTTCTCACTCAACCTCATGTTGATAAACCTTTTCTATTTTGTACGCATTTGCATGTTGGATTGTCTATCAAGATGGTTTAGAGTTGTTTTGTAATGTTCTATCAATTGATGTACATGTTTGTAAATTGTTTATTTAAAATAATTAATTAAATATTGTTACCTTACAATTTCATGATAGTACCTTGTGATATGTGAACAATCAGTTCGCGCCTCCACATTTCCGCCTTAAGTGTAGGTGTGGCAACTTGCACATTCTTAAATGCAGGAATTATCCAATCAATTACAAGAATTATTGGATAGGTGTTTTATACGACCTAGCTGAATGACCTTGGGGAGCACCGGTTTTGTTTGTGAAAAAGAAAGATGGAAGTTTCCGAATGTGTATTGAATACCGATAATTGAACAAAGTAACCACTAAGAATAGGTATCCCATCCTCGAATTGACGATTTGTTTAACCAACTTCAGGGAGAAACATACTTTTCGAAAATTGATCTTAAATCCGGTTATCACCAAGTGAAAATTCAGGAAGAAGATGTTCCAAAAACAGCCTTTCGAACTCGGTATGGTCATTATGGATTTCTCGTTATGCCTTTCGGGTTAACCAACTCACCAACAGTATATATGGATCTTATGAACCGAGTCTGTAAACCCTACCTTGATAAGTTCGTGATTATATTCATTGATGACATTTTGATGTACTCAAAAAGTAAGAGGGACATGAGCAACACCGATGGGTAATTCTGGAGTTGTTAAGACAAGAAAAACGGTATGCAAAGTTATCCAAGTGTGAATTTTGGCTGCAAGAAGTATAATTTTTAGGACATATTGTAAACCAACTAGGAATTCAGGTAGATCCCAGTAAAATAGAAGCTATTAAGAATTGGCAAGCGCCTAAGTCACTAAAAGAAATTTGCCAATTTCCTGGAGTAACTGGATATTACTAGCGTTTTATTGAGAACTTTTCCAACATTTCCCAACCTTTAACCCTCTTAACTCAAAAAGACCGAGTGTATGACTAGGGAGAAGAACAAGATATGGCCTTCCAATTGTTAAAACAAAAGTTATGTGAAACTCCAATATTATGTCTTCTAGAAGGAAATGATGACTTGGTAGTCTATGGTGACACATCTCGTAAAGGTTTAGAATGCATACTAATGCAAAGAAACAACGTAATAGCATATGCTTCCAGACAATTAAAAGTTCATGAGAAGAATTATACAACTCATGATTTGTAACTGGGAGAAGTTATATTTGCACTTAAGATCTGGAGACATTACTTGTATGGTACCAAGTGCACAATTTACACGACCACAAAACCCTACAACACATATTTGATCGAAAGGAACTGAATATGAGGCAAAGAAGATGGGTGGAACTCATAAACGACTATGATTGTGAAATCAAATACCATCCAGGCAAGGCTAATATAGTAGTTAATTCCTTGAGCCGAAAGGAAAGAATTAAACCTTTGAGGGTACGAGCACTTCGAATGATTATCCAAAGTAGTGCTACTGAGCAAATTTGTGTCGCCCAAAATGAAGCTTGAAGAGAAGATTTCTTGGAAAGAGAAGACTTGTATGGGAATAAGAAGAACTTTGAAAAGAAAATTGATGAAATATTTTAGTTCAAGAACCGAGTTTGGATTCCAACTCCTCATAACCTTCGTGAATTGATTCTTGATGAAGCACACAAATCCAAGTAGTCTATTCATCTAGATACCGACAAAATGTATAAGGAAGTGAAAGAGTGTCTGGAATGAAGAAAGATATAGACACATATGTAAGTAAATGTGCGACTTGTGCTCGTGTTAAGGCTGAATATCAGAAACCTTCGGGAATGTTACAACAACCTGAAATACCCCAATGGAAATGGCAACAAATTTCAATGGACTTCGTTATAACAGGCATTCGATCCAACCCTACACTCCCAACCATGAGCCCTTCCACATTTGTGACAAACATTAGTCCCAGAACCCCACTTGCACTCGCAAGTGTGCATCTTTCCACAAGTCTTACACGACTTCTTCTCCCACACCCTCGGCTTCTTATCCTTAGGGTTCCACAACTGAGTACCGGGTCGTTTGATAGGAGCGACCCATTTCTTATCTTTCTTCTCTTCCGCCACCACATCGTCCGCCCCCAGGTCGTCGTAAACCATTTCTGAGAGTCCCATAGTAGAATCAAAGGTAGCAGGTCCACTAGCCTTGACCAAGACGCGAGCATTCTGTGGCAGTCCCCTGATGCAACACTTGATTCGCTTGGCTTCAGTGTTCACCATGTCGGACACCAACCTTGACATGCGATTGAATATAGTAGTGTACTCGTGGTGTGTCATCTTCCCCGCCTTCAGATGTAGAAACTTCATCTCAGCTCTCTCAACCTTAGCATGAGCACATAATCTCTTCATCACCAACTCTTTCAGGTCCTCCCACCTCATCACCCTAATCTCTTCCCGAGTCTTCCTCTGCTCCACAATCTCCGACCAGTACATAGCCTCATCACCAAACTACTGAGTAGCATAACCTACTTTTTAGTCAGGACGACACTCGCTAATTCGGATAACCTTGTCCATGGTGGTTATCCACTAGAGAATGGAGACTGTGTCTCCTAGACCAGTCAACTTTTGCGGGTCACAACCTTTAAATGACTTGTATTACAGTCACCTCGGCCTCTCTTCTGTCATCAAATTTCACTGACCTAACCTCACTCGAGTCACCTTCCCCATTCTCATCATCCTTCTTGCCACTTTCCCCAACCTTCTTAGCAACTCTTGCATGGCTTCCCGCAGATCCTTTAAGATGCAAGTTCTTCACTGTAGCAGCTACATCTTAAGTAGTGGCGGCTTGAACAGTAGGATCGAGTTGATACCCTTCATTGTGGCTTGGCCCTCGCAGAGTTCGCTTCTTTCCTCTCTTGAGTTAATAACTGGTTCTACAGAAGGTTCTCAGACAATACGTGGCCTACCACGACGTCCCATATGACCTTATTATCTAGCAACTTTCCTAGCTCCATCCATTTATATTCTATAAGGAAACACAAACGTTATCACTTAAGGAACTATTTCATACAAGGATAGTAAGGCTAACAGGTAGGTCTAGGAAAACAAATAAATAAAAGGAAAATTGGTTTTTATTGGTCCTAACTATCGTATTTTGTTCATTGTCGGTCCCAACTAACGAATTGGTTGCTGACTGTCCCAACTTTTAACGTATTTGTTCCTAACGGTCCGAGACTAACAGAATTCAAACGTCGTTAGTTTCAGGTCGCCGAAAAAAGCTTTTGGCTGGAAAACACATATTGTTTCCCGAAAACTCAATAATTTTGTCCCAAACATCATGGTAACTTTGTATCATACCTTTAGGACCCTTTTTCTAGTAAAGGCCTCAATTATTGAGTTCGTCGGAACCCTAGAACCATCGTCAGTATCAGTTGATGGTGCTTAAGTGATGGTGGTTGGTTGGCGGTGAGTCAATTGGTGGTGAGGTAGTGTTTTCCGGCAAAAAAATTGACTTTCCCGGCCAAAAACGTTTTTCCGGCGACCTGAAACTAACGGCGTTAAGATTCTGTTAGCCGCGGACCGTTAGGAACAAATACATTAAAAGTTGGGACCGTCAGCAGCCAATTCGTTAGTTGGGACCGGCAGTGACCAAAAGACGATAGTTGGGACCAATAAAAACCAATTTTCCTAAATAAAACTAACCTAAATTGTGATATTGATGCACTAATATTTTTGGCATGAAGTTTATATATAGCATGTTATAGTTTAACTCATAGGTTGGTTAAACAGTTAGCTTTATTACTAAATGTTGGTTTGTTGGTTGATAATACTTTCTATATTAAGATTGAATATTTTGTGAATTAGCAATATCAACTCCAACTTCTGGTGTCTCAATATTCATGTTGCTATATTTCATCTTCATATATATCAACCATGCATCATTAATACGTAATCGGGTAATATATATTTGTTAACATCATCAAGTGGAAAATCATATGCATTTTTTAACATTCTACTGAGTTTATAAACACACGCATAACACATCTAATTGTCAACCATTTTCCATTTACTAACAACAACCAACACCACCACACCATTTCTGTTATGCTTTAAATTTGGTAAGTTCCAAAATAAAGGAAAAGTAAATTAGTAGGCTTTTACAGGTTGAGCATTTCATGCTTGAAATAAAGGCTACATGGCCTACTAGAAATCTACACTTTGGTTCAACACCAAAGTAAATAAATTAGTAAGTTACAAATTTGACCGTATTATAGTCTATATTTCAGATCGTTCCCAAGAGCTGATTTGCCGAGTCAAAGGGCAGTTTGATCATTTTTAGATTTCTTGCTTCATCATTTGTCATTAATTCATTCCTCGACGTTACATGTTCACTTTTTTTGCAGGCGGGAAATTAGAAGCAAGGGGAGAAATCACTTCTTTCACTTTGGTAGCAAGTTTTCACAAAAATTTAAGATTAGGAAATTCGGGATCGGTACCGAGCTCATCCCTACCTAACATCTTTATTTATTTAGTTTTGGACATTTTTTCAATTTTTTTTTTACAAATTATGGTAAACTTGATATTTTTTGGGACTTTAATATGGATAATTACTTTCACTTTTAGTTGTTGTTTTGTATTTGTTACCATTCATTGTCTTCAATTGTTTTAGTTAGGGGGTGTTTGGGTTTCCTTATTTTTACTTTCTAATAACTTATTCACTTTTATAGATTAAAATAGTGTCTGGATAATATAACTTATTAAACCTTTTAAAGAAGGAAAAAAGAGTTTTCATAAGTTAAAATTTTATAACTTATGAAAAACTCCTTATATAAGGTATAAGGAGTTGTAAATAAGTAATCACAAACATATCCTTACTGTTGTTTTGTATTTTGAACCATAACAAACCAAAAGTCTGAAACACAATAAAATGAGCTCCTACAGTCTACCCGTCGCAACGCGCGGGCACTTTTACTAGTAATTATAAATGTGTTAATGTTATCGGATAATCGGGTCGGGTAATCGGATAAATTAGAAATCTCAAACTCGTCCCAAACTCGTAAAAAATTTCTAGATCCATCTCAAACTCGTCCTAAACCCTAACTGGTCAGGTATTACCCGTCCCAAAATGTTTGGTTTAGGTTTTTTCCATAAGATTCAGACTTCACTGTCATCCCCAATTAAAAGGCATCATCATAAATGAAAATAACTTTGGGTTTATATTAATTCTATATGTAAGACCATCCGTAATCGAGCTTTGTTATGGCGTATTGAGCCGGGGGCACACTGCCCCCAACGTTTTCGGATGTAGCGTTTTGTACATAAACGTTATGATGAAACACTTTTTTGTAGCAAAATTACGCAATTAAGAATCTGTAGCTAAATGCCCGTCGCAAACATTTTGTACCAAAAAACGTAGCTAATGTACCTAAAGTAGGGACGTCTTTTTTTGTATTTAAAAATGTCGCAAAAATATGATTTCATAGCTAAAGTTCGTACTACGAAAAAAATCAGTAGCAAACAGTATGGTGCTAAACGGAAGAGTTAATTGACATATAGGTGATTTTAATACGGATGTAAAACAAAGTTTAGTGGGTGATAAAACAAGGAAATAAAGGTGTTCATTTACATTAATATAAACCCAAAGTTAATCCATCTTACCGTTAATATAAATGTTTTATACTTTTATATATACCGTTCTCTATTTAAATCTAACTACTATACTAGTAAATCAATTGAGTTTATGTCCACTTGTCCTTTTTTTATTGGTCATTTTCTATTGTTTTCAAATATAACAACCATTTCTAAGAATTTCTTTACAATTAAATAATTCAAAAATAAATTAAATTAATCAACAACTCATTTACCTTATGTACTACCCAACCCGTATTTAATCCATGTACTCCAAATATGGTAACTAAATAAACCTAATTCACCATCTCACAATTGATACAAAGTGTATTTTTAAAGTGTATTTACTTGTACTAATATCACTTATCATGACCATCAATAACTAGATTATATTTTTACTTTGTTTGGTTTGTTAATGTGCGTCATCTACTCCTTATTTTAAAAATCTTTTAGTTATACTGATATCAAAATTATAATTATTTGCAGCATCAATATTGGATTTACCAACTATGAAAAACTATTGAGTGTTGGCATCTCATAAATCATGTCTTCTATTGTTTAATGCTTAGTCAAGGTCGAAACATCGCCGTATACGACTCCAAATAACTTGTGAACCAGGTCTAAGGTATGTTTTATTTATTTTTCGAAATTCAGATAATAATACACTTATGTTAACATAAATTTTGTTACACTCCGTATTTTCTTTTATTTATTTACACCGTATAAAATTAAAACAATATAACATTAAAAATAATTTTGTTAGTGTATATGTATATAACGTTGATGTATTCATAAACATGTTGACTTTCAAATGTATATAACATTTCAATAACATGTCAATGATTTTGTTATCTTATATGTAGATAACATGTCAATAGTTCTAACGTTACTTATTTTAAACATACTTCCTGATATAAAATATAAATTTATTATCATTATTAGTATATAATCTTGTTGTATTCATATACATGGTAACTTTCAGATTTCAATGCAACCGTTTATTTTAAGCATTTATAAATATTTTTATTAATCAAATTGATTGCCAGTAATATTTACATTAAATTTGTTTGACTATTCATTCCATTGTTATTCTTATAAATAGTATTATGCTGAATTTTAGAACATTTACATTTATATAAGATATTTTATATTCAAATTTTGAATTTTATAAAATGAAATTCAAAAAACATTCCATGTTTAGTCAACCAACAAAAAATATACATATTCTTACATGCCTATATATAATTACACTATGACTGAAAATTTTTCACACTCACATCTTCTCTATCTTTCAAAGAATCAAATTCACGGCTTTTTGTAAGTGTCATGTTCTATTATTCAACTTACATTTTTGATACAAAATATAGTTATATTCATATATTTTAATGGATATCAATTTAATTATTTGTTTGTATTCTTATTGTTGATAACCAGAGCAATGGAGCCACAAAACATTATAACCATATTGAATGACTTGGATGCCCTTTAAAATTATTGTATTTTGAAGTTTCATGTAAGGCCCCGTTACCGGTAGCCCTACTTTGGTGTTGGATTTACTCATTCACATAGTTCTAATAATCAGAGTTAAATAAAAACATTCGCAGAAATTAAAACTTTCATAAAACATTTCATAACAAACCATAACTTGTCATAAAACATCATCTCATCTTTCAAAATAAACAAAACATCAAACTTAAACGTCTAGAATCTTCCGATGCCAGCCTCTTATTCAATGTCACGTGTCCCCTCAAGCGAGCTGCCTCATTCTACTCACCTGCGTGCATACTAAAAGTCAGCTACGCTGAGTGAGTTCTAGTTAATCACGTATCGTATCGTATAATACATACACTTACCTCCAATCATGCATCCGAATATACATAATAATTACTTTACTAACTTTTTCATTACATAATTTCATAAATATATTCATACTTTATTACTTTCATACTATATAAATTACTGTCCATTCTATCTCAGATATTATTAGGGTCTGGTCCCTCTTTCCTTTGTCTATCTCAGATATTTTAGGGTTTGATCTCTTTCTTGTCTATCTCAGATATTATTAGGGTCTGGTCCCTTTTTACTTCTCTATCTCAGATATTATTAGGGTCTGGTCCCTTCTATCTCATATATTATTAGGGTCTGGTCCCTCTTTCTTCATCTTCGTACATACCGTCTTTACATACCCATAACATACATACTTTCTTTAATCATTCATACATATTCATATATTGTACGTATATATGTCATACACATTCATCTATCATAAACATACCTCCCTTGTTAGCACGTGCAATATCCGAAGATCGTTCACGTACAGACAAGCTTTCACTCACATTTAAGATATACATACATAACATATAAACCATATAAGGCATACACTTACCAGCTAAGGTAAGTGCATTAACTATCACATCGGGTATGCACACAGCCCCGAAAACATAACAAGGAAATGGGGCTAGAAACTCACCTGCATCCTGTTACGCTCTCTGTTAATCGTTATTCCCTTCTTGAGCTGTGCACGGCTAACTGTATAATATTTACATGTATCAATTAACTTCTACTACTCATATCGTATTTTCTATCTTTATATAAGCCACAACGAACGGGGGTCCGGGGGCAGCGCCCCTGGCTGGGGTCGAGCTGCCAGGTCAGTTTGGAAAAATTTTATTTACATTAACTGTCTTAACACATTTTTCACTAGGATTTTAATGTATTTCTCAGCGAACTTAACTTTTGGTTAACTTAATATTAAGAGAATTTATCATTCAGTGAAGTTAACTTGGCGAACTTATCATTAGGCGAAGTTCACAGCTTGGCGAATTTATAACTAGCGAAGTTAGCCTTAGACGAACTTGTGTCTAGCGAAGTTAGCCATAGGCGAACTTACATGTAACGAAGTTAACCCCAGGCGAACTTGCATACATGCGAACTTATCCTCAGGAGAACATATGGATAGGCGAAGTTATTAACAGGAGCGGCGGGGCTCGATTTTAACTTCATTAACATCCATGTTCAACCCGTAACCCTTAGAGATGATGCTAATCAATCTCTCGAACATTCCCATGGCCGTTTTTGAATAAGATTCGGCCCGAAAATGTATAAAGTTTGAACCTTTAAGCTCGAAACATTTAATAATAAGTTTAGGGTTCATTTTAAACGTGTCATAAGCAGCCGCGAGTTTGCTAAGTTCGTTTCTAACATCAAGTTCACCACTTTACGTTTTATTTACGCCCAATCTAATCTCATTCTAAGTTTCAAGGCTAAATGTTAATAAAAACGTAAACTTTAAGATCGAAACATACCTTTTTGATGTTTCTAGGTTACGGTTTGTTTGGTATACGATCTTGGACTTGTTATCTTGCTTGTATGATTGAGGATCCTAAGCTACAATGCTCGGTTGCGTAATCGGAGGGTGGCCGGCGGCTAGGGAGGGAAGGGTTGGCTTTAGTGTGTGTTTTAAGGTGTAAAAATGAATAAGATGGATGGAAATGTAAAGGTTTAGGGTTTAAGGGGGTATATATACTCCCTTAAGCCCATGGACCCTAAGCCCATCTTTCCTCTTTGGTCCATGTTTCATCCCTTCTTAATTAGCCTACTTAATTCCCTCTTAATATTTTATTATTCTTTGTCAAGTCAAGTAAACTCGTTTATCATAAGAAATACTTTAAAAATATTATTGCTTGAAATTTAGGATGTTACATTTCATATATTGATGTTATGACGTTTAAAGGATAATAACAAAACCGGCGACGAATGGTCCATAGAGATGATTTTACAAGATGAGGAGATAATTTAATATTCATTTACTCTATACTTTTAAATTGCATCTATAATCTTATAATAGTTATACGTTTTTAAATCAAACAAGGTAATCAAATCTAGACTTATGTCACAGAGGTGGAGCAACGATGGACTTGAATTACTCTCTAAAAACCATAATAAAGACATTAAATTTTTATTTATTGAGGTTATGACGTTTGAAGGATAATAACAAAACCGGTGAAAAATGGTCCATGCAGATGATTTTACAAGATGAGATGATAATTTAATATTTATTTACTCTATACTTTTAAATTGCATCTATATTCTTATACTAATTATACTTTTAAATCAAACAAGGTAATCAAATCTAGGGTTATGTTGTGTAGGTGGAGAAGTGATGGACTTGAATTACTCTATAAAGAGTCATAATAAATACATTAAGTTTTTAATATTTTTATTGAGTGTGGTTTGTTTTGTCAAACATTTATCTTCATCGTTTCTTGGTTTCCTTCTGTTGTTGGATTGTTTATAGAGTCATAATAAATACATTAAGTTTTTAATATTTTTATTGAGTGTGGTTTGTTTTATCAAACATTTATCTTCATCGTTTATTGGTTTCCTTTTGGTGTTGGATTGTCATTTTTAATTTAAATTTGTGGGTTATATTGCTTTTTTATTATTATAATAAAATGCCTTTAGTGTTGTTATATATTTTCTAATTTTATAAGATGACATATTTAATTATAAATTTATATGTCGGTTAGTTGATCTTTAAAAATCAATTTGTATCACACAAACCTTTTGTTACAAGTTGATATAGAGTCTAACTTCTAAAACATTCGTAATTTTAAAACTGCTTTTTTTGTTATCAGTTTGACAAAGATGCCAATTTACTTATGCAATTTTAAAACTGCTTTTTTTGTTATCAGTTTGACAAAGATGCCAATTTACTTATGCTAAAATCACAACTAATTTTCTAAGTGTAAATATTTGTTAAGTAAACACCTTTTTTTTATATGGAGTCTTCAGTTATACGGGTGGAATCAATCAAAGTATTAGTAAATGTTAACTACCCAATATGATTCATAAAGGAATTCCAAATTACTATTCTCTCTCTCCATCATTAGGTAAATATATAACAAGTGTATTCGTTACCATTGTTCAATATTTATTCAGTTATATTTAAACACAAAGTATTTATAAATTCCAATATAAAAAATCTTAAATGTTTAAATATTATTATCAATGTTTTAAAAACAGGTATTTTATTCATATCGGATTAGACTAAAAGATGGGACAGGCGGTTGAACCAGTTTGGACCGTGAGGTTCAACTGAGTTTGTATAGTTTACCTTATAATTTTATATAAATGCAACATTTAATTTCATAATAACATATCATTTAAAAGTTAATCCATATTCAAACAACAACACAAAAGCACTTAATTTTCAAACAAATGTAATTTAAAATAAAGGTGCGAAATAGATTTATCTCAATGGAGTGTTGTATGCATCGAGTTCACGGTTGCTTAAAAGATGAAATTTGCTCTCAACGCCATCCTCATCAACAATAGTATAAGTACTTTCATTTCTTACAATAACAAATAAGAAGTTTTAGTTGGCTATAATCAAAATATACAAAAATCATATGAAATAAGTAACTTATACTAAAAAAAGAGGCCTAAAACATAAAAAATATAGTGGGCTTTTAAACCGGTTTTCTATGAAACCGGCCATTTTGATGTTCCATAAACCGCTCAAATATACCGGGTACAAGATACATGGCTGCTCACTGAAATCTGGTTCAACCGGATTTTAAAACACTTGTTATCATAATGTTTTTGGTTTGGTTTGATTGTGTTTATAAATAATGTTGGAACAACAATTAATTATCCAAATCCATCAAATAATTATAACTCATCATAATGTTCCATACAACCAGGCTTAGCAACATAGGTAAGTTTTAGTTATAATTTATTTGATGGAATTCAACACTTTTGGTACATGTTATGCATATTTTATAAAATAATTCATTTTTGTATGTAATAATAATACTTTAATATTGTGTAGTGATTACGATTAATACCAAAGAAAGTATTTCAACTGATAATCGAAGTCGATGAAGGAAAATCCTTGTAGACCAAAGGTGAAATAAAAAATCAATCAAAATATACAAATATGTAACCAAATGGTATTATTTATATCTTATTTTCACCAACGATTGTTGTTTACTAAAGTTGTTATGACAATAGTTTCGAAATTTTTAAATGTGTGACATTCGTCAATTTCGGGTCTCGATTTGTATTCATTTTGTAATCTTTTTGTAACATGTCGATTTTTCGCGTTTTATTTTAATAAATTATACTTCGTATTTGTGGTTAAGCTTGTAAGCCCGAACCGCCAATTTATCAAATCATTGATAATATAACTCTAGCGTGTGCGAGGTTTGTCAAA
This sequence comes from Bidens hawaiensis, assembly GCF_021521415.1. Classification (NCBI taxonomy): domain Eukaryota; kingdom Viridiplantae; phylum Streptophyta; class Magnoliopsida; order Asterales; family Asteraceae; genus Bidens; species Bidens hawaiensis. The sequence continues at coordinate 344,685 of NW_027492877.1, forward strand.
ATACAGTTATTTATAATTTATTAGCAAGGTTAAAAAAACTTTAGGGATTAAAGTGGATTTCTTTAAAGCTATACAAGATTAAATCATTTATAACTAAATATCAAACATTAGGGGCTAAAGTTAAACATTTATAAATCATCATATATAAACAACAAACCCTAACCCTAACACCACTTATTCAGCCGCCACCCCCCTCCCAGCCGTTTTCCAACGACCACGCATTTACGGGTAGAAGCCGGCGACGCCGATCTACGGCCACCCTACTCCTCCCGACACCGGCGACACCACCACTTACCCTTTTCCCCTTTCTCCGACACTGGCGACACCCTCACTCTCCCTTACCCCTGTCCTTCACGTTTTCCGGCGAGCCCTACCTCCGGCAACCCTCTTATTCTCTCTGATCGTTTTTCCGGTGCTCCGTCACTCTATCTCTCTCTCTCCGTCTCTCCTTCTCTATCACCGTCTCCGTCGCGCTCTCTCCGTCTCCGTCTCTCTCTCTCTCTTTCTCGTATCTCTCTCTATCGCTCTCTCCGGTTCGTTTTTCTGGCACGTCTCCGGCAACCTTCATCTCCGACGACAATATTTACAACTAATAGGTAAATTAACAATTATGGGTTTAATTATGAGTTTAACTAACAAATTGTTATCTTGGTTCGGTTGGTTGGTACGTTAGTTGTTGAACTAGAGGTCACGGGTTCGGGTCCCATCCTAGATCGGTTTTGGTATTATTTTTATACTTAACAAATTTATTGTTACTATTAATACTAATATCACTACGTAGAAATTAGTATTATTATGTTTAACTTACCATTATATTTATTTAGTATTACTATTATTATTATTATTATTAATATTATTATTATCATTATTAATATAGATATTGAAGTTGTTATTATTATTAAAGATCATATTATTATTATTTGTTAAAATCATATGTTGTTTATCATTAATTATTAGTAATAATATGGTTATATTTATTTTGTGAACTCGTTTAGAAAGCGAACCAACATCGAGGATCGTATCATTATTACTACCAATATTATTTAATATTATTATTATTTTTCTTATCAACAACACTTTAATTAATACTAAGATTACTATTCTTTAACTATTATTATTAGTATTATACTATATTAGTATTATTAATAATAATTATTATTATTATTACTATCATCATAATCTTATATATCTATATCTATATATGTATATATATAACATTCCTTAAAATTGTTATTTTCATTACTATCTTTATCATTAATAATATTGTTATAAGCTTTATTATCAAATCATTTTTATAAAACCGAACTCTTGATTTAAACCCGTCTTGTTTTTATCCAATATTGGGTTAGTTATTTAAAACCCAATAAAATAATATTATTTTATTTTAAATTACCAATTAAGTACGAGTCCCTAATCGTTAACAAATTAACCGGTAACCCGATTAACAACCGAACCTTCTTGTCCAATGTTTCAAATGTAATTTCAACTAAAGTTCAAGTTAATTAATATATTTTATTTATTCGTTTTCCATTAGTTTTCAAGTCAGATTCGTTCGTTTCGTTCACAAGCTTTCTATATGTCGATCACTTATTAGTTTTCAATTCGTCAATCGAGGTGAGTACTTTCATACCTCGTTTTCCATCTTTCGTTTTGGGGTGACATTTCACACTTATCAAACTAAATGCTTTATTTACTTAAATCTTAAATCCACAAACATGATTGTATACATTACTTAAATACTTGCTCGATTTGGTGTTCTATGATTATATGCTTACGTGTTTATCGCTTTTAGTTGGTGGAAGTCTATAAATCCGTGAACTATCTGGTATTCTCTTATAGCACGGTGTCGTTAACGTAATGCAATTAACGATAACTATAAAATCCTAAACTACTTGGCAACCCCTTGTAGCTAGGTGGCGCTAATGTATTTAGCGATTGTCTATTTATCCAAATCTAGTGCTTTTATCTATTGTTTTGTATACAAGTTTTGTGGCTTTTCTTACTATATACTATTGATGCTCAAACTTATGAATTGCTCACCAACCTTTATGTTGACAAACTTTATTTTATGAAATGTTACAGGTTTGACTTTTGTTGACTCGAGGACTTGACGAAAAACGTTACCAAGACTATTAGGATATTAGTAAAACGAACAATATAATTGTTACTTGTATTCAATTTGTTTGTGTGAACGAGATGTGTTGATTACTGATTTTTGAAACAAAATGAGTTGAATAAATATTGTCACTTTAAATAGTGTCTTGTGTTTTTGGGCAATCGGTTGCACCCTGGCATGTTCCGCCGCTTTTGGTCGGGGTGTGACAAAATGTAATTTGTATACAAACATATATCAGTAGATAAGATTTAGAATGCTAACAATGTTATACAATTTTGACAATATATTATCAAGTTGAGGTTCGGTAATTAAATTATGTTTGATCAACAAGATAATAATTTCATTAGTTTTAATATACACATTTTCATTAATAACATGCATCTCAGAGACATACATGTAATTCATAAAATATATTTATTTAGTAACTTGTCATATATTTGTTATGTGGTTTCAATTATGCTAATAAAACAGATAAAATTATTGTCCAACTCCATCATAAATTGTACAACACAATCAATCTTCAAAGACTTTATGTGCATATAATTTTTCCGGTCAAAGTATTTTAGGCGAGTTAAGTAATATTTGTTTCCCTAAAATACTATTGATTATTTACATATTTGTGTATTTGTCGGTGCCTTTTGTTTTGTAAATATCTATAATCATTTCCAATTTTTTAGTTGATTTTACAAATACATTACAAATCTCTTCAATTAATAAGCGAACACAAAAGATAATGTTTTTGGATAAAGGAGAAACAATAATTATCAATAAAATAACAAAGTACACCAAAACATTTTGTTGTTTAATAAGACCTACAAAAAACTATTATTTCTATATATAAACATAATAAATTTTATTTTGTGTTTTTGTTTTATTCTTTAAATATTTATATTGTTACATGTGCATTTCTCTGAAGTTATGAATTTTTTTATGCCCGATTGTTTCATCTACCGATCATTTGATATCGTTGTTGAATTGCAGACGAAAATAATTTATGTCTGGTTCAATAACAATAGCAGGTGCATCCACTTCTACTTATAGTAGAACATATAAACAAACATCACCAACAGAGTGTACAAGTATTTGATTCTTTCGTTTAAATATTATGTGTTTATTGTAATATTTAAATTTGTTCACCCATAGCACCTCACGGATCAATAACCTAGTTTAGTTATATAGTCTTCAATTAACATTCTTCTATCCATTATACATATGGATTAAATTATATTAGTATTAAAATATTAAAACTGGAAATTTCCAGCTCGTTCTTCACATAATTACTCAATCAAATTAAAAAAACATATAATATTCTTCAAACAAAACTAAATAAATAAAAAAACATATCCACTAAAAAATAAACGTTACTAGCTAGCTCCATCTCCCTCACTATCCCATTAAATACCAAGCTTTCACCACCACTCATTTCACACCAAACACTTATCTCTTCAATACCCTCTACCCTTTGATCATCATAATGACAAAAGACGTTGAAGTGGCGGAGCACCACGGCGGCAAGGACTACCATGACCCACCTCCGGCACCCTAAATCAAATATTACTTAAATTTATTATCAGTTTTATTATTATTTTTATTTAACAAGTTTTGAACATATAATATATTTTAAATTACAATGTACTCATAATTATAAATAAAATCCTTATAATATATATATAAAAATTGTTTTAACCAATTAGTTTAAATATATTTAGTGTTTATAATTATTTTTATTTGTTCAAAAACCTTTATTATTTAGATTTTAGGGGATGGATCATGCGAGAAGTGATATTACAACGAAAGTGCGAGAAGTGAATGTGTAACTCCATTAATCCCTAATTTCACTCTCTTCTTATTGCGTAGGTGCGTATGTACGTGTGTACGTACGTATTTTTGTATATGTGTATGTATGCTTGTATGTGTGTAGGTATGTAGGTTTGAATGTGGCTCGGTACGTTTGTATGTGTGTAGGTAGGTTTGAATGTGAATAGATAGGCTTGAATTTCCTGAAAGCCTCTTTCCTTCGCTACTAGGAGAGTCTCGCTAGCTTGCTTGCAATCAGAAATGGTATGTGTGTAGGTAGGCTTGAATTTCCTGAAAGCCTCTTTCCTTCGCTACTAGGAGAGTCTCGCTAGCTTGCTTGCAATCAGAAATGGTAGCTTTCGCGCCCTTCCTGCGTTCGACATTTTCTTTTATTAATCAAACAACATCAATATTCATCAAAACTTAGATTGTACAAGAAGGTTTAGTCAATAATCATGCTCACGTACATAAGTATTTAAGGATATAAAGGTGATTTTAATACGGATGTAAAACTAAGTTTAGACGGAAGGTAAACTCATTTACATTTATTAAAACAAGGACGCAAGACCTTACAATAAGTAAAGGTGTTCCAACTTACCGTTAGCATATGAAATATTTACTAAAAACAAATTTTATATATATTAAAAAGTAGATTTATAATGTGAGTAGCTTTTACTATTAAACTATGTTGAGGTTTTTAATGCATACATTACAACTTCTCAATGCGCCTTTCTAATTTTAGATAAATAGATTTTAATGGTTTCCAATTACCATATAGATTCTAGAAACTTTACACTGTAATTTAATTTTCTTTTCATTCCTCACACATACCTACATTTCAACACAATTTTCAGATTTGCCTCTACAATATTCTAGAGTTTATTTATCATGCTTTATGTTTAACTTGCATCTTAAATAATCCGTACCTTAAAATCAAAATTAATATTTAAGAATACAAAATAAAACTTTATTAATTCATAGTCACAAGGATTTTTTTTTACGTTTCGACTTACTTATTCATTTCAACGATAATGTTTTACGTCTCGGTCTAAATTTTAGTAGTTAACATGTCGCAATGTGTTGACATTTTTACGATTATGTTTTGTTAGATTTAAAAGTCCCGCCGTGAAACGCGGGTTCTAATTACTAGTTTATAATATTAAAAAAAGGAAAAAGAAACTTTAAAGATAGCATTAATGTACCACTTAAGAGAGGGGATACATTTAGTAAAAAATAAACGAGAGGAGGTACATTTAGCAACACTCTTGATCATAATATAGTCAACCAACATGCATTTATATCTTTTGCATTTGACATTTTATGTTTCCTTTAGCAAGAACTCAGGGGAGGCTCGGAGGGTGTGCGAGCCGCACCATCGGGCGAGGCACATAAGTTTCGGGGGCACAAACTTTTTTATACATATTACATATATATGTTATTTTGGGGTAAAAATAAGGTTATGTGCAATGGTTTATCATATAATTACATGCTCAGAACGGTTTTTGTTTATAATAAATCGGTCGATAAAAGTTTTATCCATGTATATTAGCGAATAAAAAATTTTTGTTAAGGTCTACGGGCATTTTAATTTTGGCTCGATCGAGTTATTTAAATTCTCGGAGACGGCGCTGCAAAAACTATGGAGCTAGTCGAGTCCAACATGTATATCAATGATATGTCTCCAAGATTATATCACCATAGCTTTTGAATATTCAAAAAGGGCCACGAGCAAAACTTGTTGCGTGTTTGATTTCCATCTAGACGTAAACACAAGTTTCTTTAAAGAAATAGTTTAGCATATTCAATAGTACTTATATTATGAACCACTGTATGCATGTTTGTGTTGGTTTCTAGTGGTGATCAGTCAACGGTTTAACAACTAAACCTGGTCTTAATTATAAATGTTTCATAGTTATTAATCATATTAATAAAAAAATTCGTAGCGGAATATTAAAGCCAATAATATCAAAAATTTGTCGGACTTCAAACCGGTTTGCCGGTAAAAACCGGTATCTTAGACAAAAACCGCCGGTACAATGTTTTAGCAAACCGGTCAAAAATACCGGACTCAACATACCGGCATGCTGTATAAAATCTGGTTTAACCGGTTTTTAAAACACTGGCTGGTATATGATGATGACCAATAATTTTGACAACTTGGTGGTGTAAAGTTTATGATGACTATTGCAGTTGATTGTCATTAATTTCCTACTTCATTTATATCAACTATCTACTTTGTTAAATTTTAGTACCTACTACCTAGCATATATAAGAGCCTCAATCCTCTCAGGTTGTTCTTCTCATATCTGACCGACGACTAAACAGATCTAGTTCAGCACCTCCCATCCCAACTCTGCCTACGTACCACATGAACAAACTAGTTACACATGCTCCAATTCCACACCCTTCCATATTAGCTATCAGCAAACCCACAAAAGTGACCCTATAATTTATATGCAGTCAACTTAGGCCTCCGACAACGACAAAGTCGGAGTAATTCAGGAAACCACTCAGCCACTCCACTAGCCCAGAACGAGAACGATATTGTACTTCAAGTGCCACGGGAGGAAGATTTTCAAAGACACTACCACGACGGCAATGATATTGTGCTTCAAGTGCCTCAGGAGGAAGAGTTTCAAGGACACTACCACCACGACAACGTCCAAAATCCAATCTTGAATCTGTTACCCATAATCCTTCAGTTTTCTGAAGACTTCTTGTATAAATTTGAGCCCGTGATCATAAGTGATGGATCGGTTTTATTCCGAATTTCTAAAGGCGGGCCAGCGCCACCACGCCGCGCTTTAGAAATTCGGAATAAAACCGATCCATCACTTATGATCACGGGCTCAAATTTATACAAGAAGTCTTCAAAAAACTGAAGGATTATGGGTAACAGATTCAAGATTGGATTTTGGACGTTGTCGTCCTGGTAGTGTCCTTGAAACTCTTCCTCCTGAGGCACTTGAAGCACAATATCATTGCCGTCGTGGTAGTGTCTTTGAAAATCTTCCTCCCGTGGCACTTGAAGTACAATATCGTTCTCGTTCTGGGCTAGTGGAGTGGCTGAGTGGTTTCCTAGAATTCCTGAATTACTCCGACGAGTTGTCGGAGGCCTAAGTTGATTGCATAGAAATTATTAAGGTCACTTTCGTGGGTTTGCTGATAGCTAATATGGAAGGGTGCGGAATTGGAGCGTGTGTAACTAGTCATGTGGTACGTAGGCAAAGCTAGGAGGTGCTGAACTAGATTTGTTCAGTTGCGGGTCCATATTATTGAGATATGAGAAGGCTAGTGAGTACAAATTGGGAGGATTTAGGTTCTTATATATGGTAGGTAATATGTACTAAAATTTAATAAAGTAGAAAGCTTATATAAATGAAGTAGAAAGTTGATGACAACTAAAAACTCTAAGTCGCGAAGCATATCTGGAAATTAATGACAATCAACTACAATTCTAGCCGGCTGCCACCGTGCACCGCCATCACTGGGTCTTACCTAGCGTCGTTCGTAAGCCTTCGGTGTCTTAACCGATCCTTTATTAATTGAGGTAAACTTAAATTAATAGTCGGTGTACAATTATATTTATTTTGGTTTGACTCGTGCTCGTATTGTTTATAAACGGATCCTGTACGATTTCTAAAAGTGTTGATTATTGGTTTTAATATTTCGCTACGTAATTTTTTATTAATATGATTAATAACTATTGTTAGTTGTATTTAGTTATAATTAGGGTTTTAGCCCATATAGTTGGCTAAAGCCCATGGGCCTTTTATGGGTTGATAGCTAGGGTTTATTTGTGTATAAATAGATGTAGTTGTTTATGTATTTCTCACACCTTCAAGTAATAAACATTACTTTCACTACAACCATCTTCTTTACATGATATCAGAGCTACGGCTCTCGATCCAAACCCTAGCCGCGATCTGACCCGAACCCGAGTCTGACCAGCCGTCACCAGCAGCCTTCAGATCTGAAACAAGCCCCTGCCTTGTTGTTCTGTCCTGTCACGAAATCTTTTTTTTTTTCGACCGTGAAAGTATTGTTCACCGACGAGCCTGTTCACGCCGGAATCACTGTTCACACCAGAGTACTGTTCATCGCCGGAAATCACTGTTCACGCCGTAAGTCACTGTTCACTGCCGGAAGTTACTGTTCGTTTGCCGGAATTTCTGTTCACTGCCGGAAAGTTACTGTTCGCTGCCGGAATTACTGTTCGCTGCCGGGATTAACTGTTCACGACGATTAACTGTTTACGCCGGAATCTGTTCCCGCCCTCCACCCGCACTTGTTACTGTTCACAGTCAATTTTCAGTTTCGTGTATCACTATGGGCGAAAATACATACATGTATACATTTACTAAAGAGGAGCATGATCTTATTCAACGGTTTCTTACCTCCCAGTTGCCTCATCCTCAAACCAGCTCGGCACATTCAGGTAAACCTTCTAGCCTTGACTTATCATGGGTGATTGATTCTGGAGTCACACATCACATGACTGGGAATCGGGGTATTTTTTTAGTCTTCAAAATGTTTCCCATGCACCGGTACGTCTTGCCGATAGATCTTCATGTCCCGTTCTCGGCATAGGATCCATCAGTAACTCGGAAAACCTAAAACTGTCTTCTATCCTATTTGTTCCTAAATTTCCTACCAGTCTTTGTTCAGTGAGTCAGATTACCAAACAAAACAACTGTTCTGTGACCTTTTACCCAACTCACTGCGTTTTTCATGAACTAGGAACAAATCGGGTAATTGGTACTGGTTTTGAATCAGGAGGTCTCTATCGTATATCCCCGTTTTCGCATCCTGTAGCAAACTTATGTGATTCCGCTGTCAGGGAGGCTCACTGTCGGTTAGGTCATCCCTCTACAGCGGTTCTGAGGCAAATGCGACCAGATTTACCACTTTCGTCTTTTAATTTTCATTGTGAGTCGTGTCAGCTTGGTAAACATACCAGGCGTCCCTATCCCCCTAGGGTGCCCAATCGAGTCAGTTCTTGTTTTGGGGTCCTTGCCCTATCAAATCTACGTTGGGTTTTGAATATTTTATTACCTTTATTGATGACTATTCTCGCACTATTTGGGTTTATTTGTTGAAATCTCGTAGTGAGGTATTTTCCATATTTCGAGAATTTAATGCTTATGTTCAAAACCAATTTAACACCACCATTAAAACTTTTCGATCTGATAATGCTAAAGAATATTTTTCCACCGACTTTTCTTCATACTTAAAAACCAACGGCATTATTCATGAATCATCGTGTGCTTGTACATCTCAACAAAATAGTGTGTCCGAACGCAAAAATCGTCACATATTGGATGTTGCTCGCACAATCATGATCCAATCACGTGTTCCTCATCGTTTTTGGGGAGATGCCGTTCTCACTGCCACATATCTGATTAACCGCATGCCCTCAACCGTTCTTCATGGTAAAACACCGTTTTCTGTACTATTTCCCAACGATGATCCATTACCTCTCGCACCTAAAGTATTTGGTTGCGTCGCCTATGTTCATGACCATAGTCCAAAAACCATCAAACTTGAGCCCCGAGCCATTCGTTGTCTTTCTTGGTTACTCACGGGTTCAAAAAGGGTATCGATGCTATAGCCCATCACTTCACCGATACTTTACCAGTGCCGATGTCACTTTTCACGAGTCTCCTTACTTTCTCGAGTGTTCCACTCCTGTTTCTGACCCGTTTCCCGACCTCGATATACCCACATCTCCCTTCATCCCCACCATTCCTGTGTCAATTTCTTCTACCGATCCAATCTCTATTGATTCTGACCCACCGACAGAATCTCTGCCACTGCTTTTCACATATGCTAGGCGGGGTAGGGGTCAAACATCAGCGACTCTTGATTCACACCCTGGCCACGACCCCGAAATACCCTCCGATACTCCGTTTACATCTGAGCAATCCACACCTCTCACTAATACATCCTTACCCGATCCAACAACCTCTGATACACCCGTTTATGATCCTCCTGGTGCCCCACTTCCCGATATACCTATTTCCTTTCGCAAGGAACCCCGGAAATGTACTCGTTACCCAATTCAGGACTATGTTGCCTACACCCACCTATCTCCTGAATCTCATGCGTACACCACTACCCTTGATTCCTACCCGATTCCCAAGAATGTGACGAGCGCTCTCGCTCACCCAGGATGGAGACAGGCTATGGAAGATGAAATTGGGGCTCTAAAGTCCAATCATACATGGGATCTTGAAACACTTCCTAAAGGGAAGCGTATTGTTGGTTGTCGTTGGGTGTTTACGGTTAAACTACACCCGGATGGCTCCTTACACCGCTTAAAGGCTCGGTTGGTTGCAAAAGGGTATTCTCAGGCATATGGCATTGATTACGATGAAACCTTCTCTCCGGTTGCTAAAATGTCATCTGTCCGTATTTGTATCGCTCTTGCTGCCATTAATCATTGGCCGCTCCATCAGCTTGATGTCAAGAACGCCTTTCTTAATGGTGTTCTTGAGGAGGAGGTATATATGGAGCAGCCCCCAGGGTTCGTTGTTGAGGAGGAGGCCTCGAAAGTTTGTAGACTACGTCGTTCTCTATATGGTCTTAAACAGTCTCACAAGGCATGGTTTGGTCGATTCTCTAGTGTTATGGGACAGTTTGGGATGACTCGGAGTGCCTACGATCACTCTGTCTTCTTTAGACACCAGAAAGGAAAGAGGATTATCGTAGTTGTTTATGTGGATGACATTATAATCACAGGTGATGACGAGGTCGGGATTATCGAACTCAAGCAGTTTCTTCAGTCTCAGTTTCAGGTCAGCGACTTAGGTCGATTGAGGTATTTCCTTGGCATAGAAGTATCCCGCTCTCCACAAGGAATACTTCTCTCCCAACGAAAGTATGTTCTTGATATATTAACTGAATGTGGCTTACTGGGTTGTAAACCTGTTGATACCCCAATGCTTCCTACAAAGAAACTCCTCCCAAAGGAAGAAGATCCAATGAAAGATCCTGAGCGATACAGACGGTTGGTTGGTAAACTTAATTATTTAACCGTCACACGACCGGATATCTCCTTTACTGTCAGTGTTCTGAGCCAATTTATGGCTACACCATACACCGGTCACTGGGATGCTGCCATTCGTGTCTTAAGATATCTTAAGACCTCACCTGGCTTGGGTATATTATACTCCGATCAGGGTCATTGTCGTGTAGGTGCCTTCACGGAAGAAGGAGATGGTCGGATATCAGGGTTCTCAGATGCAGATTGGGCAAGTTGTCCGATTTCTCGACGATCTACCACCGGATATTGTGTGTTTGTTGGAGGAAATTTTGTATCATGGAAGAGTAAGAAGCAAAACACGGTTTCCCGGTCGAGTGCCGAATCGGAGTATAGAGCCATGGCAAATGTAACATCAGAGATGACATGGGTTCATCGTCTTCTCAGAGAGCTCGGGGTTGTTTCTAATGACTTGATGAGGTTATACTGTGATAGTCAGTCAGCCATTCACATAGCCAAGAATCAAGTATTTCATGAGAGGACAAAACATACTGAGGTCGACTGCCACCTAATCAGAGATCGAGTAGTAGGCACACAAACTGATCCTCCTTCCATTCAACCAGTTCATGTGAAGACAAATTTTCAGCTAGCAGACATTCTAACTAAACCGCTCCGGAAAGCTCAGATAGATTTTATTTGTAACAAGTTGGGCATGATTAACATCTATGCTCCAACTTGAGGAGGAGTGTTAGTTGTATTTAGTTATAATTAGGGTTTTAGCCCATATAGTTGGCTAAAGCCCATGGGCCTTTTATGGGTTGATAGCTAGGGTTTATTTGTGTATAAATAGATGTAGTTGTTTATGTATTTCTCACACCTTCAAGTAATAAACATTACTTTCACTACAACCATCTTCTTTACAACTATGAAACATTTATAATTAAAACTAGGTTTAATTGTTAAACCATTGACTAATCACCACTAGAACCCAACACAAACATGCATACAATGGTTCATAATATAAGTACTATTTAATATGCTAAACTATTTCTTTAAAGTAACTAGTGTTTACGTCTAGACGGAAATCAAACCGGCAACAAGTTGTGCTCGTGATTCTTTTTGAATTGCAAAACCCAATATTTAAAAGCTATAGTGATATAATCTTGAAGTCATAACATTGATATACGTGTCGGACTCGACTAGCTCCACAGTTCTTGCGCAAGGAAATATATTTAAAAGCTTATTATCATTATTATTTAAAAAAGATCTATCTTTAAGGTTTCTTTTTCCTTTTTTGAATATTGTAAATTTGTTTTTATAAAACATTTCATATGTTAACGGTAAGGTGGAACACCTTTACTTCTTATTGCTGTAGGAGAAAAAAATTTGGGCAAAAATGCAACCCAATTGATGTTTCTAAACGATGAATAAATTCAAATATAATTAAAAGAGAACCCTGATTACCAAAGTTGACCGACTTACCTCCGCCACCACTGTCGCCTAGGGTTCCAAAATGGGGGCCGAAAACAGCGATAACATTGTCGTCGCCTGGGATTTACAAAATGGAACCCGACAACAATAATGTTTTCTGCGTTATGCTTTGTCGATTTTTGGTTGTTCGGTTGTACCTGCATATGGTTTTGTTTGGTTAGAAGTCAATTTTAGTATAGTTATTGTTGTTAGGTATGCATTTGTGCATTGTACTTTATGCGCATTACTTGTTGGTTATGGGAGTGTTGGATTGATAGTAGTGGTTGTTGCAGTTGTTTATTCAAGTTGCACCAAATGGTCAGCAATTTTTTTCTACTGTTATGTATGAGTTGTAAATTGCTTTTGTGGTGGTGTGTAACTATGTTTAGGTATGTTTGTGGTACGTACCTTCGTACTCGGTTACTGTTGTGGATGTGATGGCGATAGCGTCTACGCGTACTGCTTCGTCTCCAATTAGGTGTCCCATTTATGGCCATGGAGAAAAATAAAATAGTCAGGTCATTTTACTATGACATATTAATATTAAGTTATTAACTACAACTAATGTGAATATTATTATACCTGAGGCTAAAAGACTGATAAAAGTAAATATGAATTCGAATATCTCTGAACTAATCCCTCCATCTGCAAGCATCATAAATACATGCTTCAGTTTAAAACAAAGTTTGTCAAATCATATATAACAACGTCAATGTGACATCATTACATGTTTTGATCCTAAAATCACCATCTAACTGAAAATACAATTAAACACCCTACAATATAAGCTAATTCACTACTACCAAAATCTAACTGAAAATACAATTAACACCCTACAATATAAGCTAATTCACTACTACCATAATCTAACTGAAAATACAATTAACACCCTACAATATAAGCTAATTCACAATTTTACTACTACCATAATCTAACTGAAAATTGAAGTAACTCAATAAACTTCCTAAGAAGGCTTCATGATTAAGACCAAAATCACAGCCATATTCATTGATTTCTAAATATTTCAACAAATCTTGAACCATGTGGTTGGTATGTGTATTATGTGAAAGTAACATAATCACAAAATGCGGTTCCACACTTTCACAAATTAAAGAAAGTCAACTTCAAAACCTCACTGATTTGAAATTTCCAGCAACATTTTCACAAATCAGCCCCATGAATAAACTATTTAAGAACAAAAATAGAAAGCTAAAACCGCACATCAGAGTTCATAAAGCCTAGATCTAACAAAACAAATCCATGAATTAGACAAAAACCGGACAACAAAAAACATCGTACCTTGCGAATTGAAACGCGGCACCGTCAGGAAGAACAACCCGCACCAACCTGCTGCTTTACACAGAGCTTTGAAAATCTCATTATTATCACAAATTCTCTATCTTTCTCCACACCGGATTCATCTCCTGTCCGCTGTCGCCGTTTATAATGCCGGCGATCTCGTAAATAATAGAGAAAGAATCGGTAGGTGAGAAAGTGAGTGTAAAGAGTGTGAGAGTGAAAAGAGGTCCAATGAAGTAACACGTGTGTAAGACACGCGGCAGATAAAGACACCTTCAAAGCAACGGACCCCACCAACAAAAACATCAAAGCAAAAGAAAAAAAAGACGGGGAGGACATGGATCGAACCAAAGAATTTAAAAATTAAGAAAGGTAAGAACTTGTACAACCTATTAAGGGGGTGTTTGGCCTAGCTTTTTTAGTAAAGCTTATAGTTTTTTTAGCTTTTTCTATAAAATAAGCTTAACTTAGTGTTTGGTTTAGCTTTTTTAGTTTATGCTTATAAGCTTATATAAGCTAATTTTGATAAGCTTATTTGAAGATGGTTTTTTAGCTTATTTGAAGAAGCTTATTTGTTTAAGGGGGTAAATTACCATTTGAAGATGGATTAATAATATTAAAGCAACTTATTACTAAAACAAATTAAAGAATGGTGGATTTAACAACTTATTAAGACGCATAATCAACTTGTATAATATAAGCTAATCCAAACACTAAGAAAGAGCTTATCAAATAAAAGAAAATAAGCTATAAGCTAATTTTATATATAAGCATAAGCTAAAAAATAAAAGCTAGGCCAAACACCCCCTAAGCAAAGATACAACACCCAATGCTTAAAAAGGTTCTCTTTCAATATACACTAGTTGGTAGACCCGCCGCGTTACGGCGGGGTTTTAGACAACCGTTTACACGTGTGGCTTGCATAACTTAATTCGCTAAGCCAACTTTTGACTTACACGAATGTCACATACATTTACAATATTTACAAAAACTATAAAACATTAGTGAACAAGATATGGAAAAATCTTTACACAAACAAAGCTATTCATCACTTATTTACTTGTATTACTCCCACAATTTAAGGTTGATTAGTAGCTCAGGGTCCTTTTTTTTTACTTTCATTCAAGTTCCCTTTTAATCGAGACACCTTAATTTGCTCCAACATCATTCTTAACTTTCAAAAGCGTGTTCCTTGTTATTCAGTCACTTTCATCTCCCACTACTCCTGATGACACTTAAAAGACTGTCACAACACAACGTGATACAATCATGTATATATCAATCAATAACAATATACAAATGTTTGATGTATAAGAAAAATTATAAACAATATTCAGATTCGTTGAACATGTAAAACTTACACAAAGTGGCACGATCAGCGAGTATCCAAGATGCTATGCAGTCGGTAGTGTCACTACCTGAAACATAAGACTGTTTTAACTTAATAATGTCAAACCTTGTATATTTCCTGATTTCAATTTCACAATCTACAAAAACTTTTTTTTTTAGATCTCCTACATGTTCTTATTCCAAATAATGCTTGTATGGTAAAAATATGTATCCACCTATTTTAAAAAAAAAATAACTAACTTTAATTTTAAAGTAACAGAAGAATTCATATGACTTACTACAGTTAATGCTACAGTTAATGTTGACTTTTTTGTTTACCTTCAAAAAAACAGTGATGGAGAAGTCCATAAGAATCAATATCAATTCGGGAAACCCTTTAGCTTGCATGGAATCTGTTACTCTAAATTTTAGATGAGCATTCCATTCTTCCAAGTTCCAACACCATTTTGCCCAGATTCTGTTATCCATTTAAGCAATGGAATATAAAAATCATCACCAACTTATCGCATGCACGTTCATATAATCACACCACAACCTGAAAACAAAATTATACATCAAACCTCCTACACCTATAAACATCACACATATTCAAGGAAATGAAGCAATCGCTAGAAGGGCCAATCTTTTATTCACAAAACTAAAAAACAATAACATATTAAATTGATGACCAAGATAGTGATATGGGGAGATCAAAAGTTTACCAATTAATGACGACATGAGTTATGGAATTACAAGAGTTTATAATTAATATTTCATGTCTTTTGGCTTAATTATTAGAAGCCCAATAGTTTTCTATTTCTTTTAAGTAGTTGAGATTTTGTGATGTAAAGAAATAAGTTTTGGAAAATATAAAAAATCATTTCCTCTCTATCACAGTGTGTGAAGGACCTGATTGTCGGTATTCTTTATGAATCAACGATAGTTGGAAGAATTGATCCTGGTATTCGTGTGAATCAACAGGTTCAATTATTTATTTTATTTATGATCTACATCTTTTTTGAGAGTTTTGGGAAGTTCTTCACGGGTATTCTTAGAATCAACGTGTTTGACTTCCAATTTTATCATCACGCTACGTCCGTTGGTATCAAAGCCGAATTCCTGGCTCAATATGGCTTGTGAGGGGAACAATATCTATGATTCATGGCCCGTGTTTGATGAATACGAGGACGAGGAATGGTATGGTTGGGCAACCGGTGATGTTCTTGAAATTTTAAAAAGAAAACATGAGTGGTCTACAATTTATTCAGGTATTTATGATGAAATTTTAAGGGATGGTACGGTAGAAAATGGTGGTGATATTGTGGTTAATGGTGATTCGAATTTGTCTTCCATATATATGGTATCTCCCACTATTTTGAAACTTCATATTAATGAGTTAAATGAAGATGCAAATTTTAAGAAATTGCATACCGTAATTATCAACTATTTCCCACATTCGAAGGTCAAAGAAAAATATTTTATGTTTGAGCTTGATATGGTGGGCCCCAAAGTGAATGATGATTACATGAATATAAAAGAATTGCATGAAGTGGTAATTATTTGTGATGAGCCCTTACACGTAACTCCTAAAGGTGAAGGTGTGATGATAGTATTTAGCATGAATCGGATGAATGGTCCCTTTGACCCAGGTAGCTACGGTTTAAAGACAAAAACTCGAGGGCAAGTTTTTTTCAAAGGTGGAGAGAATGATGTGGGGAGATCAAAAGTTTACCAATTAATGACGACATGAGTTATGGAATTATAAGAGTTTATAATTAATATTTCATGTCTTTTGGTTTAATTATTAGAAGCCCAATAGTTTTCTATTTCTTTTAAATAGTTGAGATTTTGTGATGTAAAGAAATAAATTTTGGAAAATATAAAAAATCATTTCCTCTCTATCATAGTGTGTGTTAGTGTGCGAAGGACCTGATTGTCGGTATTCTTTATGAATCAACGATAGTTGGAAGAATTGATCCTGGTATTCGTGTGAATCAACAGGTTCAATTATTTATTTTATTTATGATCTACATCTTTTTTGAGAGTTTTGGGAAGTTCTTCACGGGTATTCTTAGAATCAACGTGTTTGACTTCCAATTTTATCATCACGCTACGTCCGTTGGTATCAAAGTCGAATTCCTGGCTCAATATGGCTTGTGAGGGGAACAATATCTATGATTCATGGCTCGTGTTTGATGAATACGAGGACGAGGAATGGTATGGTTGGGCAACCGGTGATGTTCTTGAAATTTTAAAAAGAAAACATGAGTGGTCTACAATTTATTCAGGTATTTATGTTGAAATTTTAAGGGATGGTACGGTAGAAAATGGTGGTGATATTGTGGTTAATGGTGATTCGAATTTGTCTTCCATATATATGGTATCTCCACTATTTTGAAACTTCATATTAATGAGTTAAATGAAGATGCAAATTTTAAGAAATTGCATACCGTAATTATCAACTATTTCCCACATTCGAAGGTCAAAGAAAAATATTTTATGTTTGAGCTTGATATGGTGGGCCCCAAAGTGAATGATGATTACATGAATATAAAAGAATTGCATGAAGTGGTAATTATTTGTGATGAGCCCTTACACGTAACTCCTAAAGGTGAAGGTGTGGTGATAGTATTTAGCATGAATCGGATGAATGGTCCCTTTGACCCAGGTAGCTACGGTTTAAAGACAAAAACTCGAGGGCAAGTTTTTTTCAAAGGTGGAGAGAATGATGTGGGGAGATCAAAAGTTTACCAATTAATGACGACATGAGTTATGGAATTATAAGAGTTTATAATTAATATTTCATGTCTTTTGGTTTAATTATTAGAAGCCCAATAGTTTTCTATTTCTTTTAAATAGTTGAGATTTTGTGATGTAAAGAAATAAATTTTGGAAAATATAAAAAATCATTTCCACTCTATCACAGTGTGTGTTAGTGTGCGAAGGACCTGATTGTCGGTATTCTTTATGAATCAACGATAGTTGGAAGAATTGATCTTGGTATTTGTGTGAATCAACAAGTTCAATTATTTATTTTATTTACGATCTACATCTTTTTTGAGAGTTTTGGGAAGTTCTTCACGGGTATTCTTAGAATCAACGTGTTTGACTTCCAATTTTATCATCACGCTACGTCAGATAGGAATCAAATAAAGATTGTTCTAAACGTCACTTTTTCACCTAATAATCAAAACCAATAAATCTTTTCCCCTCTATCAATCGAACCGACCCAAGGTCGCAGCGGGAAAAGACCAACTCACAATCACGGTCCACTGCTGCCACAGACAGCTGTATAGCCGCCAACAACAGTAGGTGGAAAAGGTTTGAATACACACAATCACGACCACCACTAATGGTTCCGATTCCGAATCGGAACCGACAATGGCAGCCCGCCTACAGTTTCCACATATGACCGTGGGCAACAATACCGACAGTATAATGGAAAATGTTGACTACCGACAATCACCAACCACAACAGACTATCACCATGACCACTCCAACACGACCAAGGGTTCCTAATCGGAACCAGGAAACGACAGACGAAGGCCAATGCCGCCAACGCTATTAGAAAACGGTAAATCCGGCCACCGGGCCACCGCTACCGCCACTTACGTTTCCCAAATGATAGCCGACATAATCAACTAAACAAATCAAGTAGTCAATCGATGGATTGGTGAATTAATACGAATTCAAAAGTATTACCAGACAAATCTGTAGTTGAAGCGTTGTGGATTGATCAGAGGAAGAACTGTGCGGTGTTCGGTGAAGGTGTCACTATGGCGGTAGGTTTCCGAACTCCAATATTTGGTAGAGAACGAAGATGAGAATGAAGGACGGAGAGAAGAGAAGTGTAAGGCAGATGATGATGGTGACATTGAAACCCTGGACATTAAAATAAAAGTGAGAAGATGAAAAAGGTGAATAATACGTGTCCCAAGATGTCATACGAAGAAGACGGACACGTAGAAAAGAGAGAGTAGGTAAGGACACGTGCAACAGGGACACCCTTGAACAATAGATACAACTTAATGTGTAGAAAGTACAATACAAACAACGTTTAGTTAGACATAACTGGTAATGCACTGTACAACCACAGCAGCAACATGTACAACCTGATGAAGCACAATTCCCCCAATATTGTATATATATAAATAAACAAACTAGTAATACTAATTTGACCCCCACGTTGCGGGGGCAAGGCCAGACGATTTGATAGTCTTATAGAGTTCGTGACAAAGCAAAACCACAGGAGTTTGTTGATGACATTTTATTTTTATATTTCTAGTATTGGTACAAATGTACAACGATTTAGAATATCAAAATTTACATCACTATTGTCGACTATATGGTAGCAGTTTGTGCATGCCTTTGTGGGTTTGCTTTTCCATTTGACGTTTTCGGATCACATGCACCACCAGAAGGAATTTAAATGCAATTATGTTGCTGTCCACAAAATTATAACATGTTAAGTAAGGCATAAAAGCACATATAACTTTAAAGTATGTTAGTTTAAATTGCTTATCTAGCATCACAGAATGCAATTGAAGATAAACCACAACTTATGTGATACTTAAAAATCTTCAATGTTACTTTTTTATTAAACCCATTATCATTTAAAAGCATAGTCAATTATCGAAACTGACCCGAAACCACCCAGCCCGGACTTGATTACCGGCCAGAACCAAAGTAACCCAAAAACCGTGTAAACAAAACCCAAATTACCCAACATACTTGAACCCAATTAAATGTAAATTAAACTACCCAAACCTGACCCGGTGTAGTCCTAAACCCGATTCGGGTCAGTTTCAGTTACCGGTTATATTTAAGAACGACATCGGGTTAAATAAATAAGAAAAAAAAAGAAACTCGTAACTCGAGTTAAGGATCCATTTATGTAATCGATTAAGATAAAGAAAATATTAAATGCAAATACAAACTCATCTTTATTCTCAGGTTTCGATTTTCACAGTTTAGGTTGTTCGGGTATTATTTAATTAGCTTTAGACTTAGGTCGGGTTCAATAATTTAGTTTGGGTCGGGTAGGTCAAGCAGTGAGCCCAACCCATCTAAACAAACATAAGCAAAAACTCAACCAAAAAGAACGTTTACAGTTAAGGATAAAACAAAATTCGTAAGATTGGAATTGAGAAGTATTACAAATAGAAAGAAAATACCTTAATTTTTAACATCATTGCAGTCATCCTCTTGATGCCTACACAAAAAGAAGATTATAATCAGCTTACAGCCTTAAAAACTAAAGTTTGATCCAAAAATAATGTAAAGTTTTCCATTTTTTCTTACCATATACTCTATGGAACCGAGCGAGACCCATAAATGCCATATGACCGACACCTTAGGTTGATTTTAACTGAATTCACGGTGGTTTTGGGTTAAACTCGGTTTTCCCGATTATTGCATTCCGTTATTTAAATGGTTAGTTGGGTAGAAAATCCATGGAACCCATGGGCACTCCTACTATCCATTCATTAACTTGTTTTCGCATTTTATTGGAGTAATCAAACGTGGTGGTTCACAAGATACTCCGACTACCCATATTTTGTTCCGATAGTTCGTTATTTAGTCTGGTCGGTTAAAACGCCGTGTAACGCTCATTGGGCCGACAAACTTCATTGCATTGGTAATTCGTTAATTAGTTGGGACAATCAAATTGCCATGTAATGCTCATGGGCTGTCCAACTCAGTTGTTTTTCGTTAGTTCGTTGGGCCATTCAAATTGCCATGGTCGTCGTCCGTCTATACACATTAACGTGCTATTGATCATCGTTTCTAAGTAATTGATCATATTGTCAAAATCGTTTCCGAGCCTAGATCATTAACCCTATGGTTAATTGATCGTTTATAATCCGGATTAAACGATTGAATCATCTAGGGTTTCACTCGTCTGGCTATATTTGTCTGTGCTGTTTATAAACTTTTTTTTGTGTGTTTCTAACAACGTGCAAGCCAAAGTAGTAGGTTAGTGTTATGTTTAAGACTGGGGTGGCTGGCGGCGCGGGTTCGATTCCCCCCGCCCCATTTTTGCATTATTTTTGTCAATTTAAGCTTTTTAGTCATATAAATCAACATATTAATATATCTTATCAATTGAGACAATAAAACCTTATATATATTATTATATTATTTAACTAGTGTTTATAACTAATCCTTACTTAAGCGTACCCGTTATTCTCGTTTCTCTTAGGCTCTAACGTTCGCGTGTGACTTTTCCCGTATTCTCATTAGCGTAATCATCTTTGGTTCGTCTTTGAGGTGAGTACCACATTCCCCTCTTTTTACTCGTTTTCCACGTTTTGAGGACATATGCGTAAATTGTATTTCTCATATATACTTATACACAAAACTGTAACTATTTTCTTATGTGATAACAACTTATACCTTACTTGTTTATGTGCTTATTTGCTTTGTATGTTTCTGCATTCGGAGAGGTCCAACATAATCTCAGTCTAGTATGATCATACACCAGTCGTTATAGCTTTGTGCTTCTCGACATCTCAGTTATACTTGTTCATTTGGTTAATTTGTTATACTCATATGACTTGTTGCAAATACTTATTTTCTATATGAACGTTTAAACTGGTGTGTTGCTCACTCAACCTTGTGTTGAAAAAACTATTTTATTTTCAACGAATATGCAGGTTATTGTGTGACGTGATTATCAAGATTGTTTGAAGCAACTTAGGATGCATGTTAGAGAAAAGATGAACTTAATTTTGGATGTTTAATGTAATTGTTTATTTATAAATTGGATATACATGAATATTTGTTTGAAATAATTAAATAGATATTAAAACTTATAATGTTGCATGATAGTAACCTTTCAAAAGCTGTGAGCAATCAGTTCGCTCCAGCATTTCCGCCGTAGGTTGGGGTGTGACAGCAAAGAACACGGCCTCCAAACGGATGTATGAACATTTAGAAACAAAATAGGGGGGGCATGCTATGTTTAAGATTGCCAAAGCCAGGGAGTGTAGAAGGAAAGATATAGGGCCTATGAAGTTTATAAAGGATACAGATGGGCATGTACCGGTGAAGGAGCAAGACATCAAACTATGATGGCAAACCTACTTCCACAACCTGTTGAACAATTGGAGAGCTTACCAAGAAGAATATGACAACACAACCTTTCAACGACAATAACCGAATAACTACTACTGCCGACGGCTCACACGGGAAGAGGTGCAGAATGCACTTAGAAGGATGGGAAAGGCTAGGGCGGTTGGCCCAAACAACATACCCATCGAGGTGTGGAAGTGTCTGGAGAAGGAGTCATGTGGTTAACTACTTTGTTTAATATTATCCTCAAATCTGGTAAGATGCCAGACCAGTGAAGGAGCAGCGTCGTAGTCCCTATCTATAAGAACAAATGAGACGCCCAATGTTGTGGTAACTACCGAGTAATCAAACTAATAAGCCATACTATGAAGCTATGGGAAAGAGTGATTAAGGTTAGACTTAGACGGGAAACTTAGGTTAAGGTGAACCAATTTGGCTTCATGCCGTGGCGTTCCACCACAGAGGCAATACACATTATAAAAAGATTGATGGAAAAGTATAGGGGGGGAGAAGTGTGACCTTCAGATGGTGTTTATTGACCTAGAAAAGGCGTATGAAAGTGTGCCACGACAAGTGCTTTGGGAGTGCCTGGAGGGTAGAGGGGTCCCGAGGAAATATATGGAGATAATTATGGATATATATTCCAGGAGTGCAACAAGTGTCCGTGCGCCCATGGAGTATACTGATTTCTTCATCATGGAAGCAACCGGTAGGCCTTCACCAGGGCCAGCATTGAGCCTGTTTCTTTTTGCAGTAGTCTTGGATGAGTTGTCAAAGTTGATTCAGGAGACACTCCCATGGTGCATGATGTTCTCAGACGATATTGTGTTAGTTGTTGAGAGAAAAAACGATCTAAACATGAGGCTAGAGGAGTGGCGAACAATCTTAGAGACAAAAGGTCTAAAGATTAGTCGCTCTAAGACGGATTACCTTGATTGTGATTTTGGTGGGGTAAATGATAATGAGGACGCCCAGATCACCATTGAAAGGCAAGTGGTTCCACAGGTAACGAAGTTTAAGTATCTAGGATCGTTTGTTCAGAGTGATGGGGAATTAGATAGTGATGTGACCCATCGGAGTTCAGGTAGGATTGTGTAGATGGAAAGCGGCCACAGGTATATTGTGCGATAATAGATTCCCAACTAAACTAAAG
Organism: Bidens hawaiensis; assembly: GCF_021521415.1. NCBI lineage: Eukaryota > Viridiplantae > Streptophyta > Magnoliopsida > Asterales > Asteraceae > Bidens > Bidens hawaiensis. The sequence continues at coordinate 367,905 of NW_027492877.1, forward strand.
GTAAAATTTTATAGGGTCTCAATTAGACCTGCAATGTTATACGGGACATATTGTTGGGCCATCAAGAAGGCACAAGAGCGGAAGATGGAGGTAGTAAAGATGAGAATGCTAAGCTGGATGTGTGGGCACATAAGGTTAGACTGAGTAAGTAACGGTGTGTTTAGGGAGAGATTAGAGGTAGCTAACATATCAGACAAGATAAGAGAGTGGGGATTGAGATGGTTTGGACATGCGAAGAGAAGACAGACGACGAATCCTGTTAGATTCGTAGAAAACATGACTATAGAGGGGAGGAGGGGTAGAGGCCGACCTAAATTGACTTGGGATGAGAGGATTATGCATGATTTGATAGATCTAAACCTCTCCGAGGACATGGTTGAGGATAAGAATTCTTGGAGATGTAGAATTAAAGTTAAGGATTTTTAAGGGGAAAGGAATACCTTAGGGGCTTATATTTACCTTATATTTGATCACACACCATTATATTACATTTTTTTCATATATTATATATATATATATATATATATGTATATGTATATGTATATGTATATGTATATGTATATGTATATGTATATGTATATGTATATGTATATGTATATGTATATGTATATGTATATGTATATGTATATGTATATAGGGTAGGGTTAACGTAAAAAAACAATAGTTTTGTGAGAAGCATAAGAATAGATGTAGACCATTGGATCTAGGATCTAGTGGTTGGGATTGGTAGTTTTTAAAAGTTGTATAGTTTCCTATTTACATGGTATAGTTTCCTATTTAGGTGGTTTGCTTTATTTTAAAGCCTTCTCACACTTCTTACAAAACAATTGTTTTTTATTTGAACCCTCTTCTATGTATATATTATCTATTTATGTATTAGTATTATTATTTCTACTACGTGCTATTATTAATTATATTACTGTTAAAATTTGATTTCCTCTTATATTCTCTCATAAATATTTTTTTTAGAGCTACGGGTCTCTCCAGAAGCTACCTCCCACTAGATAGAGGTACGGTGTGCCTACATCCCACCCTTCCTAGACCATACTTTTAGCTTTTCTATTGGTGTGACTCCACTGGGTACGATTGATTGAATGATGTATAAAAACTCTAACACATTATATCCTTTGGTCATAACCCTGTTAACGATCTCATTAAATCTGGTCATGTACACTGCACATGAGGGTAGTGTTTTTAATTTAACATAACTAATTTAATAAATAAAAATAAAAGAATAGACATATTTTAAAACATAATTAAAAATCATCTCTCCAATCCATCCACCATCACCATCCACATTCACATCCTTTTTAGTCATTATTCTTATTTCTTAGAACCAGTTATGAACCAACATCAAAGGTTTCTCAGAAAATCAAGTAAATACAAAGTTCAACAAGCAAATAACTACCACCATAACCATCGTCGTTACACACCTTAAAAGTAACGACCTGACACATCAGAACACAACAAACTACAATCGATTCTAAATAGGGTTTTGTGGTGGAGTTTGGTTTGTTCTAACATAGATTTAGGGTTTCGATTATGGTAGGTCTACGCTTCGGTGATACATCACGAATTAGCCGAGGGGGAATGGTTTGGTTTGATGGTGGAGACACTTTCAGGCGATGGTGTTGGAGGTTGCCGGAAACGATGTTCTAATTTTAGCTAAGGTAGATCCGTGCGATTACTATCAGTCTATGACCCTCGATTTATCTCCTAGAAATCCTAATCAAATTCTTGGTCTTAGATTTGGTCTTAGATCCTAGAAATCCATTTATTAATGGCTATCTAGATTTGGTGAGACTTATACTCGTGAATTCGGGCCAAGTGTATAAGAAAACTCTCTTTATAAATAAAGCAATCTGATAGCTTGAGAAAACATAAAAAACAACCAAAAATCTTTTAAATTTTCATCTATAATCTATATATCTTATCTTAAATATATATAAACGAAACCTTTATAAGCTCTGTGGTTGCTTCCTACTTTCTCTCAAGCCACTGGATTGTTTTATTTATAAATAGAGGTTTCTCATGCATTTGACCCGAAGTCATGGGTATGGGTCTCACCAAACTTAGATAGCCCCTAAACAGGTTATAACATCTCATTAAAATGAAAAATTAATCACACCAAATATTTAATATGAAAATCCTATAAAATAGGGATATACTAAAAATTAATATCCGATTTTTTCTATAAAAAATTAATATTATTTATAATTAAGCGGGTCATCGGACTCACTAAACCGGGATAGCTTTTAAACGAATTATAACATCTCATTTATTTGTGAAACACTTTCATTATCAAACCCTAACTATACTATTAACTTCCTTACAATAAATAATATTAAAATCTGAAAACTTATAAAAATATTAGAAACGAAAAATGTAAAACAACCCCCCGTAATACGGGGATAAAGCTAGTATATATATGTAAACGAAACATCCGTATATTCTCTCAAGCCACCATATTGCTATATTTGTACATGGAGACTTCTCATGCATTTTACCCGAACACCAAACTTAGATAGCCCTTAAACGGGTTATAGCATCTCATTAAATTAAAAATTAATCTCATCAAATATATTTGTTATGAAAATTCTATAAAATAGGTTATATATTAAAAATTAGTATCCGATTTAAAAAAAAGAAGATATTATTTATAACTATATAACTTAGAAACAATTTTATAGTAAAAAAAAATAATAATAATCGGATCATGGGTCTCACCAAACCCAAATAGCTTTTAAACCGGGTTATAACATTTCATTTATTTGTGAAATCGTTTCATTATAAAACCCTAAGTATATTATTAACTTCCTTACAATAATACCAAAAATTATAATATGATTTAAAAAAATATATATTATTTATAATTAAGAAACAATTTTAGAGTAAAAAAAAATAAGCGGGTTTTGGGTCTCGCCAAACCCATATAGCTTTTAAACAGAGTTATAACATGTCATTTATTTGTGAAACCCTTTTATCATTAAACATTAAGTATATTATTAACTTTATTACAATAAATAAAATTAAATCCATATATATATATATATATATTAGAAACGAATAATGCAAAACAACCCTCCTAATACGGTGGATAAAAACTTGTATATATATAAACGAAACATTTAAAAGCTCTCTGGTTACTCCGTATATTCTCTCAAGTCACCACATTGCATTATTTCTAAATGAATACTTCTCATGCATTTGACCCGAATTCAAGGGTATGGGTCTCACCAAAGCCAGATAGTTGTTAAACGGGTTATAACATTTTATTAAAGTAAAATTAACCACCAAATATTTTATATAAAAATCCTATAAAATAGGGATATACTTAAGATTAATATATGATATTTAAAAAAAAGATATTACTATAATAAATAAACAATTTAGTATAAAAAATAAGCGGTCATGGGTCTCACCAAACCTATATAAATTTTAAACCGGGTTATAACTTCTCATTTATTTGTGAAACTCTTTTATCATAAAATCTTAAGTATATTATTAATTTTCTTACAATAAATAAAATTAAAATTCAAAAAATATATAAAACTATTAGAAACATAGTATAAAACAACCACGAAAAACACAGGGATAAAAACTAATTTATATATAGAGTATAGTGCCAAAATCGTCCCCAAGGTTTGATCAATAATGCGATTTTCATCCAAAAAGTTTTTTTGTTTTTGCAACTGTATCATCGAGGTTTACTAGTTTTTTCCAATTACGTCCAAATCGCTAACTCCGTTAATTTTCATAATTAAATGATGGGCATTTGTGTCTTTTTATTCATTTACTTTGTTTTTCAATTTTTTTTAAATTCTCTTGCTCCAAGCCTCCAACCTTCACGGTCACCATTCTGACAACACCATCGTATCACACCACTGCCGTGAACTACTGGCCACAATTAAACCAAAACCACCACGCATTGGAATCTGGCAAGATTTTTATGTGGTTGCTACGAACCATGTTTTCCGGCAATGGTTGGGTTTCGAAATTGGTTGGCGAGATCAACGAAAAGAAGGTTGAGGTCGCCAGAGAGTTGGAGACATTAGATTTGCACAACGAGAGCAATGATAGCGCCGACAGGTAGTGGTCTGAATCTCGCCCGGAATCGAGGTTGCAGGAAACATGCCAGAGAAAACGAAGTCATCAGAGTTTGTTTACAGCGGTGGATGAAGACGATTGACGCCTGGACATGTCGGGGAAGATGACCTGCTGGGAAACTTATTTGGTAGATGAAGACGGTTGGCTATGGAAGTCGATTGTGGATGAAGCGGTGGCGGAGGAGGTAGTGGGGATTAAGAAGACGATGTGAATCTGAATCTGGATGATGAAGTGTTACTTCACAAACTTGATTTTATGTATAAGAAAATCATCATGTCTTTCTCTCATTTGCTTTTAATACATTTGGTTTTTTAGTTTTAGAGGCTGTGAATTTTTTGAGTAAGATTCAGCTTAGCGTACACGGAACTCTTCGGCTCCTAGGTCCCAAAACTTTGTTTTTAGTAGGATTGACTTTGCTATTCATAAAGGGGTTGCGGCGCAGCTTGTTGCCCGTTTACCTACCACGTAATTGTAATCGTTTTGTAGTAACTTTATCTAATTACAATATATATAAAAAAAAACTAATACGGTAGTCAAAATACCAAAATGCCTCTTCATATCAAAGTGAGAGACACATTTATCCTTGACTTAACAATGAAATTTAACTGAGTTAACAATTAGGATGTAATTGATAAAAAACAATAACCTTCAATGGTCTAGTTGCATAAGCAAAATTTTTTGAATGAAAATCGTATTATTGACGAAACCTGATGACGATTTTTGCCTTTACTCATATATATATATATATATATATATATATAAAGATAATTCTACAAATCTACCTGTTGTCAACAATTCAACGCGGTCTAGCCGTGGAACCCACTTCAAGCTTCTTTCCACGTAAGTAGTTAGATAAACTATGAAACATCGGAGTCATCCCTTTATCATTATTATTATTATATTTTTTTTATATTGACTTTGTGTATTATGTTATTGCACTCTCTTATATAAAGAGTCTCGGACACTCTCGGTGTTTATCTTGGTCTGACTATGTTTTCTTAATCAGGCCTACGTTTAGTTTTGAGTTTGGCTTGGCCGTTCCCCATGAAAACCATACAGTCGACTATCACTTAACAGTCATTATGCCACTATTATAACAGAACTTTCTAATGTAACACATGATGGGACTAAAACCCGAATATGCTCGGGATTAAAACTGACACCCTCACATGTCCTGACTCAAATAATTCATTACCAATACACATCCAAAATACTACACGTGAATATTGAACTTCAGTTTCCACTTAAAAACCCAATCTACTTGTATTATAATCATTCTAATATTTTTTACCTTTCGAAATGACTAGAATTTTTAATTTATTTAAAATGAGATATAAAAATAGCAAGTAGCTATTCTCACCTACACACACACCAAACAATTAAAAAACATTACATACTCTATTTGCATGAATTGAAATTTAAATGGGAAAAAGAAAGATAGCAAGTAGCTATTCTCATTGTAAAAAAAACAAAAAATTACATGCCATGTTACATGATCTTACAACGAGAACGAACATCATGTATCCTATTCTTATTTTACACCTAATCCCGACTCATAAAAACGAAAATCCCTTAGGTAGTGTTTGCTATATATGAATGACAGGAGGAATAGAATGATTCATTACGTGAAAATGAAGAAAGTGTTGTTTGGTTGCTCAATGGAATGGAATCAGCCATTACACATGGAATCATATAACATCAAATCAATTCCTTCCCACCCTCTTTTTTTCTTTCTTTTTTTTATTTCATTCCTCCCTCACCCTACTTTTTCAACCCACCATCACCTAACAACCACCACCACCACCACCACTACCATTGCCACCACCACCACCATCGCCACCACCTCCACAGCCTCCGTCGCCGTCGCCACCACCGGACCATAACCGGCACCACCGCTGTCGCTGCCTTCAAAATAACAAAAATAAATAAATGAAACTTTCGAAGTTATTAATAGTGCTATAGATGTAAACATTGAGGTTCAAGAATAATAAAATCGATGAATAAAACTTTTGGTGCTTAAATAATAACATGGAAATCAGGAACTCTTAGGTTATCAATAACAACATGGATAAAACATCAAAGTTATGACCATCACAGTAATGTAAATAACGAGTCGAGAATAATATGAAATATTAGTTTATGTTGAAATAAAATAAACAATAACTAATTTACTCAATTATTAATTTAAAGATATGAAGTATGTTATATCTATTGTAAAATATTTTAAATAAAGGAAATTTTTATAAATCATCTTATTTGAAAGAAAGTTTATAAGTTTATGATGATCAAAAAAATCATAAGATTTACATAAATATATATTCATGCTTGTTCTTGCAAAATAACTAGGTTTGATCTAAGATTTAGAAAAATTAAAGTGTTTATCTTGGATATCCATGATCATAATGATTCCTAAAACCAAAATATAATATTTTTATGATAAAAGTAACATGATCATAAAGAACAAATTATGAACATTCAACATTAAATCAAAATAAAAACTACAAAATGCATTGAATCATAAGACTTACCTGTTAGTGCTTTCAATTTTAAGAAAATAGTAGATTGAGGTGTGAAAATAATGGAGGATTTGTCCTCCTTTTATAGTGAAAATATGGAGTTGTTATATCTTATGGAATTTATGAAAATTAATCATATTTAATATAATTAAAAACAAAAATTAAAATGGTTTAAATGGTTTTCAAGGTGTTTTAACTCTTTTAATAAATTTTATTTAATTAAAACATTCATTGCTTTATTTTTATTAGTTAATTAATTAAAAAAACATAATATGAAAAAGATGGTAATAATAATAATCCAAGACTTATTATAATGATTTGCATAAGAAAAGTTCATGAATAAATTATTTTGATTATGAATGTTTTAAATGAGTATACTTTATTTTATATATATGCTACAGGTATTTACATTAGAGGATGAAATGACGAAAGACACTAGAAGTTAGGTTATTTAAACAATAAACAAGAAGATGTGTTTTATTGTCTTTCTTTTTATATTTGTCTTATTGAATAACTTGTGTACTTGAGATTTGAATGAATCAATGATATTATTGTCATTTAATAGTGTTGTTATACACCCCAGCTAAAGCGGAATACGCCCGAGTGTGACGTACAGATTGCTCAAAACACATGTGACACTATTAAGTGGCAATATTACCATTAATTGATTTAAACAACAAGTACACAAGTTTACAAGAAATACAAGGAAAATACAAGAACAATTAATGGTAATATTGTTACTTAATAGTGTCACATGTGTTTTGAGCAATCTGTACGTCACACTCGGGCGTATTCCGCTTTAGCCGGGGTGTTACAGATTGGTATCAGAGCCGTGACTATAAGATAGGACATTAGACGTAGTGTTCTAGTTGGTTATAGTTTATTTGCTTAATTGTTTAGGTTACATAATTAGAAATTATGTGAGCCTTATGTGATTGTTCAAAGCACTTACTTGTTACTATTTAACTGATGATTCAATTACTTCAATTACACAAGCACACACAAGTCCAAGACTTATGCCTAAAAACAAAAATTTTCCAAACATTTTCAATTATCGATTTTTTTATGGTGTCCCGATATTTCTTCTTTTTAAAGATGGTTCTATATGGTGGGTATGTAGTAAACTGTAAGGGGGACATGATTGTTTTCCGAAACTCTTGACACCAAGGTTATTGAAACCTAAGGATAAGCAATGCGCATAAATCCCAATCAGACGCGGGACCCGGTTGCTTACCTGGAGAGTTAGGAAAGGACATGAACTCTATTAAGCCAAAGCATACCACTTTCAACGCCATATGAATCAAGTCTTTAAGTTTTCAAATGTGACCATGTTCTCTTTGTGAAAAGAATATGGTTGCACTCCTAAGGAAGTCACGCAAGTCATGGTGGTTCATGCGACGTGTGACTCCGACCCTCAATGTTTTACAATGTGTTTTAACTGAATGTTTGGCAAGTCGTGGTGATACACGAACACCCAGCTTTTGGTTCAATTTAGTTACGCATTTTGATTTATATGTTTTTATTATGAGAATACTTGAGTTTCAATGTGATTATTTTAGTTACATATTCATTTATTATTATGGTTTAAAATTGAAAATTCGAAAAGTCATGGTGATACATGAATTGAGTTTCAATTCGATTATTTTATTTATATATTCATTTACGATTATAGTTTAAAATTGAAAATTCGAAAAGTCATGGTGATAAATGAATAGTTGATTTTCAGTTTATTTGTATCAATTCATTTATTTTTATGGTTTGAATTGGGAATACAAAGAATCATGATGGTACATGAATGCATGATTTTCAATTCAATGTCATTACTTATATTAAGTTTGATATATATATATATATAGGATTAGGTTCATTTCAGAAATGTTTCTTATTGCGAGAAGTGCGAGAAATGAGTCTGACCAATCAGATTTTTTCTTTTATTTTGTCATTTATTTAATAACAAGGGTGCTATAGTAAAATGTGCATCTTTTCATATTTGGTATGTCATAATGTATGAAGAGGTTACAAATAATTTTTCTTTTTATTTTTTAAATATAACCAAATCAACTTATATTAAATTCTTTTTTTTTTGTTATTTTATCAAATTCAATTTTGTTGATTTATCAATATTATTTTTTTCCCTCGTAATTTGAAGTTCATACATTTATCCAGATAATAGTTCTTAAATTCAATAGCGTTGATAAATATAAATTACACACTACATAAATGAACATTCACATGAATTAAATTACACATACACAATTCGAAATATCACCTACATACTACATATACGAGCCTATACGTACATAAATGAATCTATAAACAATAAAAATTATACATACACCATTGGAATACTGCCTGCACAATAATATATGAACCTACACAGCTCATAAATGAACCTACATACGATAAAATTTATACATACACCATTGAAAATACCATATACACAATAATATATGAACCTACACAGTTCATAAATGAACCTAAACACGATAAAATTTATACATACACAATTGGAAATACCACATACATAGTAATATATGAACATACACATTTCATAAATGAACCTACACACGATAAAAAAAATACACATACACAATTCAAATACTAGATACACAATACATATATGAACTTACAAAATAAATTATTTTTGTTATTTTTCATATTATACTACATATAATAAACAACAAATCATGTTAATAGCCTACAATTGTAAAATTTTCACCTACGCATTCGTGATTCCATCTTCACCATATGCATGTGTTTATAATACATAAATTTGTGTAGGCAATACATAATATTTAACACATTTGAAGAAATATGATTGAAGATATTATAGTATTTTATTAAAATTATATTTGTTTAACATTACTTTGATTAATAACATCAATTATAAAATAACAATTAAAAAAATTTAAAGGTAACTTTTAATTAGATAGTAATAAACTAATAATAACAAATTAATGTTATTAATGACTTAAGTTTCTCTTTGAAAAGTCAAAAAAACAAATACTAAACTACCATTTTTAATTAAAATATTAGTATATTAAGATCTTCATAATTACAAGTTTGCCATAACTTTTCTAATCCATTGATTAAACATAATCAATGGTCCAGGTTGATTTCTCGCACTTCTCGATGTAACTTGACTTCTCGCAATATATATATATATATATATTTCATTTGGTTATTAAAAAAATTGTGAGATTCTTATGGAAATAAGCTTTCCGATTTCAATTTCAAATAGTATTTCATGTGATTTCATTTCTTTACTTATTTTACTTTAAGATTTATATGGGTTAATTATAATGTTACTTTTTGTAAGTCCCCCCGGGGCGTCGTTGATCGATACGAGATCCGCACGATGTCTAGGAGTGCGGAATCCTCCTAGACTCGTTTATGGTGTAGAAGACGAAGAACACGATTACACACGAACAAACACACGAATGGGATAAACGAATCTGCAGATCTTTTATATAATAACCATAACACGTTACATACCAAACATAAACAAAGACACGGCCGACCCGAGGTGAGCTCTACCTCGGGTCGTCCCACACGACTCTCCCTCTCTGTTTCTCTCTAGACAATTGAACTGTAACACAAAACACTCTTTCTTTTCTGAATTCCCGAACCTAAACAAGACACACATATATATATATAAACAACTTCGCGGGCTTGGGCTTGGGCCAGTAGGCGAAGTTGTTATAACTTCGCCTATGGCGAAGTTGTTATAACTTCGCCTATGGCGAAGTTGTTCTAACTTCGTCACTTCGTCTCCGCTGATCAGAATTGCATAGCGACGGTCACAAAATGCACCAACAGACTCCCCTTTGACCGTTGCTCTCAATTCTAACAAACACAAAAGATCATCTGTTACAAAACATGCACCAACACTTTTGGTTGTTAATATGATTTTCATATTTGCGTCCCTTGTCACGCGAATCATCCACATATTATAATATATCGTATTGTTACCCTCTACGTCGCCCTCAAAACTCAACTCGCGAAGTGAAAACTTATAGTATCGCACTATTAGCCACCATGCTCCCAACCATGACCCAAAACCCATCAAAACTCTTATTAGCCATGACAGTAGATCCAATAACTATGCTTGAATCGATCCAAACCCAACACAACTCTTGGAAACTCAAACGTACCCTAATAAAAAATCTTGGCACGGGGACACACCCTTTGTATAACATGTGTAAATCTCACCATACAACTGTGATAAATTCAGCCACCACCTCTTACCAAAAACTTACCCATATTCAACATCACATATTCCCACAACCTGTTACCCAATCATTTATCCCAAATATATGCCTTATGCTCATACTTCAAGCATGCTATCAATGTAGTGACCCGAGAACCCCCCACAGTACTCAAACATGCCTAACTTGTTTTCGCCATGCAATATTTAAAACCGCATCCTCTGACCACTTGGAGCTCACTCGTAGCCTTACACCCCTACTTAGCCCTTCATACTCGCCAAACATACTTATTTCTATTAGGTTTTTTAAATCATGAACGTTTCACCACATTCAATATATTTTTATTGATGTCTTGCAAAATCACACAATCGGACAAATCATGTGGACCATGCGACGAACTAAGTAATTACGGGTGCACACGTAATTATCGAAGTCCTCGCATGGAAATCATAGCAAGGACAGTTGTGTGCTATGCTCACCATGGATCGAATATCTCCCCATGAAAAAGAACTGGTTTTTCCAAAAAGAACCATTACGGGTGGTTTTGTGTATAGCAACTGGTTCACGAGTCTTGGATTTCTAAATCATTTAACTTCTATAATCCTGCTAGTTAACCTTTACATTGTACCTCCTTTTTTATATAGTTTGTGAGGTTCGACGAACTTTGGTTCTTTTAACGCGCTTTCGGATTTTTATTTCAAGTTATCATCTAATTCAAATACAGCCTCAATAAGTATGATCATATGCCCCCTTTGCACTCAGGATCATGTTGTTATGAGTGGAAAATGTCTCATTATCCGAGTATGTTGGTTATTACCAACTAGAAATGATCTTACTTGCGCAATTATTGCACTTGTCTCGTGGAATTGTATGGTTTTTATGTATTTATATCAAACTTTGTGAAGTCACCAACTATTAAATTAGTTGACATTATTTTATACATATGCTACAGGTAACATTATTATAGGATGACATGGATGAAGACACTAGAATTTAGATTATTTAAATAATAAACAAAGTTGATGCTCGTTTTATATATTTCCTTTGTAATTGTTTATTTGCGTACTTGAGATTTAAATAAATTAATGATAATATTCTCACGTAATATTGTCACATGTGTTTTCATCAACGTCACACTTGGGCATTTTCGCTTAAGGCGGGGTTTTACAGATTGGTATCAGAGTCGTGACTATAAGACAGGACAATGGATGTAGTATTCTAGTTAGTTATAGTTTATTTGCTTAATTGTTTAAGTTTCATGATTAGAAAATTGGGTGGGCCTTATTTTATTGTTCAATGCACTTGCTTAATATTTTATTGTCAATTCTTAAAAAGAAAGATTTTCCGAACTCTTGACACCAAGGTTATTGAAACCTATGGATAAGCAATGCGTATAAATTCCAATCAGGCGCGGGACACGGTTGTTTACCTGGAGAGTTCAGAAAGGGAGTGGACCCTATTAACCAAAGCATACCACTTTAAACACCATATGAATCTCAACTTTAAAGTTTTCAAACGTGAACATGTTCTCTTTTTAAAAAGAATATGGTTACACTCCTAAGGATGTCACGCAAGTCATGGTGGTTCCTGCGACGTGTGATTCCGACCCTCAATGTTTTACAATGAGTTTTAACTGAGAGTCTGTCAAGTCGTGGTGATACACGAATACCCAACTTTTGGTTCAATTTGATTACAAATTTCTTTGGTTTTTGGGAAATAAGAGTCCATGGTGGTTCATGAAAACTCTAAGTTCCACACAACGTTTATTATCAATGTTATGATTTTTATTTATTTATTTATAAACAAACTTTAACAAGAATCTTTATACCATACCCTATACAGAGTTTCACGATTTTCATTATCATTGTTTGTAGAATGACTTCTCTTCACTATAAGCGTCGTTCATCTGGAGCCTCGAGCCGCAAGATGACTGTCCAGATCATCAAGCAACTAACCGCGGTCCTTCCCGATATGATGACCCAAATGCATCGAAACCTCACTGCTAGCATTAACCCTGCTTCGTCCAAGCCTAAAGCTCCTGTATGCTCATCCAAGAACTTCACCGCTGCCAAACCCTCTGTGACACCCCGCTTAAATTGATTGCATCCGTACAATTATTAAACCTAATTTCCTATAGATAATTCTCTTTATATTAAATTTAGTTAAGTTTAACTGTAGGGAGTCTAGCATAAGACCTCACGTGCATGATACATTAAACCAAGGTAATTTAAGAACTTACTCTAATTTTCAGACTTATCTGACGGATACGAAGGTTGGTGATAAAAATAATAACATTACACGTGACAATAATATATAAATTTTTATTTATGATTCTTTTATGAGATTAAAATAAAATTTCGCTCAAATATTATATGCGTACTCAAACAAACGTACGTCTCATGAAAAAATTAACAATAGGTAATGAACTACACATATATATATATACAAACATACCGTATGCGATATCAAACATTGACTATACGTGTGACCGTTTCTTAGACCCTCGAGTAGTAAACACTTAAATACATATAACAAACATATATTTAACTAATAACTAGCTTGTAAATAATGGTTGATATTACTAATTGCCATTTTCTAGATTCTAACTCAGCAAAGTTCAATCACCCTTTTACCACATGTACCCTTTTAATATATATATATATATATATATATATATTAAAGCAAACGTTGGTGGAATATTTGGGAATAAATGAGTAAACCGTGATTTTTACTTTAGTAACTCAATTAGTTGGGAAAAAAACATAAGTATATTGTTGATTTAAGTGAAAAATGGACGTTTGGAAAGTTATATAAGTTTTGGGTACAATAATATAGTTTTATAAATGTTTTAAACAGAAATATAAGTTTTAAAGACAAGGGTCGGTTTTTAATATAAAAATAAACGTACTCTGAAGTTAAAACACATTTTATAGTTCAAATAAACGAAAATCGGTTTTATAATTTATTGTCTTAATCTTTCAATTAATAATATTTATAAAGCTTAAATATAATTTTAACGTAAAACTATAAGTTTTTTTTATGTTTTGAAGTGGTAAATAATAAATATTAGTTGTAATAACGACACGTTGTGTCAAAACGATGATTTCTACATAAATAAATATTTCGGAGAAATACATGTACGTTAAACTTAAAATAGTAAATTTATATTTACTTAAATGGTCTAAATGATACTTAAAGTTGGCTGGAAAAAGTATAAACAAACATATAATAATATTATAATTTATTAAAATACTGATCGTAACTTAAAAGTATTATTTTCTAGAAAAATAAATATATAATTATAATATTTTATTTACTTAATACTTGCCCGAGCGAAACAGTTAGATAAAGCGGCAATTTAATTAAAAGGCGACACGGATAAACGAGAGATGAATATAGTAAATTATGTTCTAAATATTTATATAGTTATATAAATATTTATTTACTAAAAGAACGTGAAAACTTAGCATCAACGGGTCATCCAAAAATTAAACAAAACGCTCGGTTGGGGAAAGCAACCAACACATATAAAATGAATGAAATGTTCAGTTGGGGAAAGCAACCGAACAATTATAATAAATCAAACGGCCGGTTGGGTGAAAGCGGCTAGCATAAACCGACTTGCGAGTCGATAACTGAACAATTGACCTTTTGCGATTAGGACGTGAAAAGACTACGGGAACCGAAATTAAACAAATTAACTAGCCAACCGATTCTGAGCTTACGAGGTGAGTTTCACGACCCTCTTTTACTGTTTTTATTGTTTTCTAATCGGGGGGGGGGGGGGGGACATACAGAATTGCTTTTATATACGATAATTAGAAACAAAACAACCAATCTTTATGCGAACTTGAGTTGAAATATGTAGTGCTATAAGTCCCTTGCTTGCATAATATAAGCATTAGCTAACGGAGTTAGCCACAGGATTATACGAATAGTACTATTGGCGTTGACATTCCCCCTATTATAGGTTAGTTGCTCTAACCTCCGATATTGCATCGAACCAGGGTGGTATATTCCATCTGTGAGATTTGAATGCAAAAACCTAGTTAAACTATGTAGATAGGATAAGTAAGGTATCGTATCCACCAGAAGTATGTGGTTAATGCAATTCGTGTAAACAAGTTCAATGTTATGAAGTAACAAGATTTAGTGCTGATCACACAAGCAATAGTTTGAATTTAAAATTAAGCAAACAACGAGTGAACAAGTTTCAATCAATTGATAAAAGCAAATCACACCCAGGAATTCAAGTAAGCAACCTACAGTGATCTCATGCAATCTAACTGATTAATTATTAAAGGTTAACTAGAGACTGATTAATAAGACATAACCTTAGACATCAACAATCGCTTTACACACGACATTGGTTATCAAACAGTCCCTGCCAGTGTGACTCAGTTAAGGGCAATTATATGTTTTATCATATTCAATCTAATCAAACAGTCATATGATCAATTATTATAGCAACTTGTAACGAATCGTTCAGATCAACGTAAACATAAACCGATTGAACACACAGAAATACCAAACATCAATAATCATATATCAACCATAAACAATTATACATAAGTGTTCTTAGTCACATGAGAAACCTGAAAGAGTTACAAACTATACATTCACGGGTGAGATTCTAGGAGATTAGCCGAGCCTCGACATCATAGAAGCATCAATAATGAGGAGATCGAACATGTATATGGTCTTGGCACGAGCTGGGATGATGGAATCTCCACCCTAATCTTCTGGAAATCTCCTTAGTTCATAAAAACAGAGTTAGGGTCGACATAAGATGAAAATGATTATAACCCTAAATTTCTAGTCTGCACACCCCATTGCGATACGCGATGGGGTCTTCACTGGTCCATCGCGTATCGCGATGGACCAGAAGTCAACTTCATTAAACCTCCTATCGCGATACGCGATGGGTCCTCAAGCAATACGCGATGGGTCTTGTTACCAACAAACTTTGTCCATCTTTCTCATTTTGCGTGCTGTACGTCCCGGGTCTTCATCTCGTGTTACAACAGGTCCAAATTGAGTACTTTAACGCCTATGACCTGAAACACAATAAACACGTATGAAGTGTCGAAGTTCCTATAATAAACGATTAAAACTAAGAAATAAACGAACTAAAACATATACAAATTAACCAACCATCACATCCCCACTCTTATCTTTTGCTTGCCCTAAAGCAAACTCTAAAGCAAACATTAACCTCCATCATAGGTATGTAAATTATCATCATTTATATTAGTAAGGTTTAAGGTCATACCCAGTATCCCAGACTGACACTTTCTAGATTGACATCCCACAAATACGGTTAAGTGCTATAATAAAAATAATAGTGCCGCCCAGACGAGTGTACTTTGTTTCCGGTTAAGGCACACATGGTCATACCCCTCATAATATAACATGTCTCCTCTTGGTTTAATATCTGGACTAGCAAATGATGTGCTAGTATCACTCTGTTCTCAGTACCAGTCATAAATAACTGTCAATCCATAAAATCTCTTTGACACAAATTCAAATTAAGAGGACTTAAAACGAGTTGTAATGGGGCTAGGTGTAAGGGTATTGAAGAGAACTTTTTAAGTAACTCAAACGATCCGACCCGGCTTATTACAAAACAACTAGATAAACAATACTAACATAAACACTGAATTCATCTTTTTCTTTAACACAAACGAACTACTAATTACGCAACTGAATATAAACAGACATCTTTTTGGCTTTTTTAAGCATAATAAACGCGATGCTTAATATTGAAACAAATACAAATACAAATACAAATACAAATACAAATACAAAGAAACCTTTTTAGCCGGATCGTCTCGTAATATAACATCGGGGTAAATCAAATGAAGAATAGGTCCAAGAAATGTTTTCCAAGGGAACCAACCCCCGCCCCTCACATTACCCACGCTCATATGTATAATGTATGAGGCTCAACCCCCAGTACCCACACTCTCGCTCATCAGACGAGGCTTAACCTAATTGCCTCTATCACTTTTGCATTTTGCCAACTACGATCCCGTGATCCATGAAACAATTAAATCACTCTCGATAAAAGCACTCACATGACATGTGTGTACTGTGTATTATATGTGTATTATATATATGTGCTCAAACTTCCACATGTACCGGAGGAATTAGGCTACCGATATAAACATGTGTACCTGTCCCCATGACTCGTTATCCCCTCCTAAACGACCCCATTTTCAACTTCTCATTATGAAAACATTTTTAAGTAAGACTATTGAGAAGCTGAAAAACAAACCATGACCAGAAACCTATGACTTGGCATTGATGGCAATAATTAACAGTTAACAACTTTGGTCTCTGAACACTCTTCAAGGTACTATCGGGCTAAAAATTTCAAATTTCCCACATCCCCACACTTGAGGTTTACATTGTCCTCAATTTTAATGATCATTTTGGGGACGGGGTTGAAATTGACTGTTAAACAATTTAAAATTCGGGGCTCAGATGTGATGGTTCTACTAGCAAATATACAATTACACTTTTAACATCTAAACTAATAAAACAAAATAAATTATGAAACTGAAATCACCTTATATTAACGAGACTGGAAAAGGACCAGTCGGCTCGCGAACTCTCGTAAACGCTCATATACTCTCGTCTCAACCATGTATCAAACTGACAACTGAACCTGCAAAATCTCGAGACGTGTAGAAGCAAGCTTCTCATAAGTGTAAGACATAGGTCTTTTTATGAAAATGATTTTCTGTTAATTTTATTAAAATAATTACCGAGCCGAATTATGTCGTTTCATAATAAATTTTGTTAAACAAGTTAAAAACGTTAAAAAACCTAACTCTCTTTTGTAGGAATCATGATTGCATTTAACGTATGCAACAAGCCCTTTAAACCTCCCGGTAGTCCGGTAGGACGAGTGGGGTCTCGTGAGTGTTTATAGCGAACAACATTCACAAAGTTCAGTTACAACATAATATACAAATAAATCAAACACAACAGAAATCAAAGATATATATACATATACGCCCAACCAGTTACCATACAATATTCTCAATAATATAATATTAATATAATAACAACCATGAGAATAAAAATAAAACAAAGTAAAAAGGTAACCAAAAGTCTACTGTGCTGGTGGATCATCAGTAGTATCCTACGGGTCTACAGGCTGCTCCTCTGTAATAATCAGTGAAGGTGGGAGCGGTACCTGCAAAGCAACTAAAAGTAACCTGAAACAGTTATCATGACGGGCCAGGTGCGCCCGCGTCTCCTGCCTATGGGCTCGCGCCTCCCCCTCTTGGCCCGAACCTCCTCCAATATCTGCTGCTTCTGCTGATTGATCATCGCGAGTGTGACTGGCTGCTGCGGCTGCTGATGCTGAGGTGGCGGCTGGCGAAGCTCGTACTACTGCTGCGGCCGCATCATGCGAGGGACTAAGATATGCTGTCAGTGTGTCGGAATGCCCCTCTTCATGGCGACGGCTGCTGCTGATCCCTCTGACGGTGGCACCTGCGGGGCCTTCGGACCGAGATGAGCCTCGGCGGATCATGTAGCTCACAGATCCCGGCCCTCCGAGCATCCTCCAACCCAAACGCCACTGTAGCCGGTCCCCGGGTGAAGAACCTGACCGGATATCGATCAAACACACCCAAGATCTCCGCAATCCGCATAACATACGGCCCCAAGGATAACTGGGCCGTCGCCCCTTGTAAGCTCCGACCTATGCCAAACAACGTGAGGAGCAGCATCGCGATGTTCGCCCCTCTGTCAGTGATGATAGAAATGAGGCACAACAGATCAAGGTTGCTACACTTTTCACTGCCCGAATGACGGCCAGCGATAGTGTAAGCAACTATATGATATAGGTAGCCATGGATGGGGTCTCGAATAGAGAGCGCCACTACAGAGCTCGAGTGGGCCCCATCTGCGATCTGTCCCAAAACTGAGATAGCTGAGCCTTAGTGAGCCAAACTGTCGGTTCCGCTGCGAATGCATCCTATAACCGCGAAAGCTTTCTAAAAACGTGAGAGCCTGAACATCATCCCGCGTATAGAAGCTAGTCGCCACAGTGAAATCACGGAACGACATCTTATACACGTGTCGTCCGAGTGAGAACGACACGTCATGTGGCTCTTCGAATCGGTGGCCGTAAATTGAAATGTGGAGTAAAACTCGCGTGTGAGCTCAATGTACGAAGTCGAGTCACATGCGAGTACTCTCAGCCACCGATCCGATATCATCCCCCGGAGCCTGGTCTTCGCCTCCAAGGTACCCAATAACACCCAATCAAACGTCCTCAGAGCAAGGAGCTGCATACCTTGAATGCGCGTAAACCTGGTATACTCCTCGGACGCGTATCGTCACCCAAATGAATGCAATTAGGGTTTAACCCCATTGCGTATCGCGATGGGGTTATTGGTGACATCATCACTATCGTGATGACGCCACTGACGCCTGATTCCCTTACTCCATCGCGATACGCGATGAAGTTGATAATAAGCCCATTGCGTATCGCGATGGGCTGTGTTAACAAAAAGTTTTTTACGAAAATGGGTCCGAACATTTTCTGACCCGACCACTTTTCAGCATCCCGACATCTCCCTGAACACGTTTCCGAACTCAATACACACTTTACATACCTGGAAAGATGTGTAATTGATCAAATGCTCATCGAACTTCTTGAACTTTCAACTCTTCAACAAGCTTCCCCACACTTGGTGTTTACTGCAACAAACTCGAGACGACAATAAGTACAAGACTCAAAAAAATGAAAACAAACTGGACAGACACTTACAAACCCTGGTGTTGGTGCATGATGTCAGTAGTTAAGTATCTAGTGTCTGTAATCGAGTTAGTATGTTTTGTATTTATGATTAAGCGAAGTTGTCTCACAAGTTCGCCTGATATAGGCGAACTTGTGGAACAAGCGAAGTTAGTGACAACTTCGCCTAGCATGTTAGGCGAAGTTGTCGAATGATATAAGTGTTAGGTTACGGCTTGTTTGTAATCAGTTATTCAGTTCGTGTAATCGGTGATTGATATATCATGTGTTATTAGTTGCAATACAACGTGTTCTTTGGTTATTGTAACGTGTGTTTGCTTGTGTTTAACGTATATCGATTCTACACTCGTATCGTCTTACGTAGGGATTCCGCACCTACGTAGAACGAGGTATTTCCATTTAGATCCGGCTGGGAACCTACAATTGGTATCAGAGCATTTGCTCGTGATTGTGTGGTTCGGGATTATCACACGGGTGTAGAAATCGTTCCGTTCGACTATTCGCGGGACGAGTTTACGTTGTAATACCGAGTTTTTGTGTCCTACTCACCTCACTCCACCAAAAACAACCCATTACACCTTCGCATACCTCGCAAAACATCAAAATCAAACCTGCAAAAACGTTGTGTTCATCAGGCGATGTTGCCGCCACTGTTTGTAGGGTTTAGGTGAAGATATAAGGTTAAGCGAAGTTATTAACAACTTCGCCTACCTCACAAGTTTGCTTAACTTAAGCGAAGTTATCCACAACTTCGCCTAATCAGGCGAAGTTGAGAAGAAAGCGAAGTTGAAAAATCAAGCGAAGTTAAGACTTAAGCGAAGTTAAGTTTAACTTCGCCTACTGGTACTGTTCAGAAAAATTAAAAAATTTTTTTTTTTGGGTTTCTTTGTGTTTTCGTTTCGTACTTCTATAAAAGATGACTTCCATAAATATTACGGAACTGGTAAAAATGGAGGTGGAAGCAGGTTCAGCTACTAAGGCACCGAAAATGCTTAAGGGAACCGATTTCGTGGCTTGGAAAGATCGGTTTGAGCAGTATGTGAAATATCAAGATGCTAAGATGTGGGTGTGCATTCAAGATGGATACATTCCACCAACGGCCTTGTTTGAGGGTCGTGACCAAATTAAGAAGTACAATAAAATGGAAGAGGAAGAAAAGAAGATGTATGAGGCTGAAAGCAAAGCTCATGCTGCGATAACAATGGCTCTTCCACAAGAGATTCTTCACACCTTCAGAAAATATAAAACCGCTAGAGAGCTATGGGAAGCGCTTGAAAACCGATATGAAGGTAATGTGGGGATACGTGCATCCAAGATTAAGCTACTCAAAACCCAATTCTCGGTGTTCAAGTATTTGAAGAATGAATCACTTGATGATATCATCACAAGATATTATCACCTGATGACCGAACTCAGCAATTATTCCATTGTTTACAAAGAAGAGGAGATCGTAGAAAAACTTGTTGATGCTCTCCCACCGAAATGGGAAATGTACACTGTCTTGATGAGAGAAGATAAAGAGTTTGCCAACATTGACTTGGAAACAGCAGTCAATAAACTACGAACTTTTGAACTTAACATGGTTCGAAAAGAGACACCAACTGACCAGGTTCAGGATCCGGGAATGTATGGTGCGAAAGTTAATTCAAGTTCAAGTTCAAAGTCAGAATCATCTGCTTACTACTCAAAGGGAGACTCGAGCGCTAACTCAACTCATGAAGGTCATGTAACTCTCAACATGGATGGTGATGTGTGTTTCGTAGCTGGTGGAACAAATGCTTCTAAACCTCAAGCAACAAAGAGTAGTTTTTCCTCAAGTGTTCCGAACAAAAAATACTCTCAGATGCCCATGAGTGTTAAATCTGCTGAACAACAGTTTGCTCTCTATGCATCTTTCATTGCTTCTTATGAAAACTACATCAAAGGAAAAATAGTCGATCCCGCAACTTTTGATGAAGACTATGATCAGATTGATGCTGATGATCTAGAAGAGATGGATCTGTAGTGGCAGATGGCAATGATAGTAAGAAGAGTTAAAAGGTTTATGAAGAAGACTGGTAGAAAATTCGTTGGTGAAAGACCAGGTTTTGATAAGTCAAAAGTCCGGTGTTATAACTGTCAACAGAATGGCCACTTTGCTAAAGAATGCACAAATGACAGAGTAGAACGCAGTCAAAACAGGTCTACACAACAGAGTGGTGGTGGTAGTGAAAATAAGGCTATGGTATCTAGACACAATAGCGGGTATAACTGAAATCTACAAGTTGAGGAAGACTTTGAACAGGCAAATTTGGTGAACATCGAAACTGCAGGAAGTGAGAAAGTGACTGGAGAAAATCAAGCTTACATGGCAGAAGTGAACGATCAGCTTTCTGAGGTAAGTTCTAAACTCCCTTGTACAAAATGTGAAAATCTGTCTGAACAATTGAAAACAATAGCTGATCAGTTTGTTAGTTTGGATGCTCAATTTAAAATATTAAAAGAAGATCATCATTACACTAAAACTAGAGAAAACAGTTACTCGGTAAAAATAAAAGCTAGTGAAAAAGAAATCAGAAGTCTTAAAGCCAGTCTAGCTGAAAAAATACAAGTAATTGATCTTAGCTATGAAGTGTTAGAAGAGAAAACCAAACTAATTGCTGAAAGGGATAAACAGATAGCTGATTACCAGGTGAAAGTGGTGGAACTAAACAGAAAGCTTGAGCAATTTAGAAATTCCTCTGCTATACTTGATCACCTTGTAAGTGATCAACGTTCCCCAGTTAAAAGGGGAGGAATTGGATATTCTGAAGTTCCACCACCTTATAATCATAACTATACGTATGATCATAGTAATCAGAAATCTGTTGATGTTGAAATTGGTCAGACAGTTCCTGTTAAGGTTACGATTAAAGATCCAGAAGTTAGTAAAAGTGAAACGAGTAAGCCTGTTTCGAATGTTAAGATTTATGTTCCTAGTTCTGTCTCATCAAATTCGGACAAAACATCCGAGTCTAGTGAGACAAAAGAAGAGGTAGTGTTACTAAAACGTGGAGAGGACCATAAACCAACTGAAAAGAATTCTCTACTAAACCCGTATGTCCCACCATATGTTAGACAAACGGGTAGTAATGCAACCGCAACATCTAAAACAACTGTTGAGACGAAAGTTGAACACAGGAGTTGTTTCAGATGTAATCAAATAGGACACCTGATTGCTGATTGCCCTCTAGATCAGAGATTCAGAGGTATGAGGCATCCGAAAACTGAGAATAAACCAAACCGTAATTATTATAATAGACAGAACGCAAATTTACCAATGTTCAGACATTGGACTAAACCAAGATTTCAAAGATGTCAATCTCAGTTTTTCCCTGTTAACAACCAAACCATTGGGTACAATTCATTTAATTCACGAAGGTTTGGATGGCCCCATAGTCAATCTACAAGAAGGTATCCTTTTAGGACTTACAGAAATCATACTAATACTAACTTTGGACAGCCAAAGTACGGGATGCCTTTTAACAGATTTAATTGACCCAAGACCAATAGGTCTTGGGTCCCTAGATTTTAATCCTTTGCTTTAATCGTGCAGGAACAGTTGAACAGGCCTGCAAACAATCTATGGGTTGTGGATAGCGGCTGTTCCCGGCACATGACTGGTAACAAGAATTTGTTACACGAATGGAAACCTGTTCAGGGAGGTAGAGTAAGTTTTGCTGGAGAGAGTGGTGGTAGAATTACTGGAATTGGGACGGTGACTAATGGTAAAATGAAGTTAGAAAAGGTGAATTTCGTTGAAGAGCTGAAGCATAATTTGCTAAGTGTGTCTCAGATCTGTGACAAAGATTACACTGTGCACTTTACCAAAAATGAAGCGATTGTACTGTATCCTGGTTTCAAGATACCAGAGGCATGGATAGTGATGAAGGCTCCAAGGGAAAAGAATACATATGTAATGGACATGAGGTCGACTGAGATAGCAACAGAAGAATCATGTCTTCTGTCAAAAGCAACTGAATCGGAGTCCGAGTTATGGCATCGAAGAATGGGGCATATACATCTTCGAAAAATGAACTACATTGTCAAGAATGGGCTGGTGCTTGGTGTTTCCTTAAAAAATTTCAACTTTGAAGACCAATGCTTATCGTGCAAAAAGGGAAAGCAACACAAGAAACCTCATCACACCAAGAAGATCAATTCAATAGTCAGTACCCTAGACCTACTTCACATGGATCTCTTCGGTCCCGTGAATGTAAAAAGCCTAGGTGGAACATCGTACTGCTTGGTGATAACTGATGATTTCTCTCGATATTCTTGGGTATATTTCCTGAAGACAAAGGATGAAACGGTTCAGTTGGTAATTAACTTGATTACCAAGGTTGAGAATATTATGGGGAGAAAGGTTAAATACATCAGGAGTGACAATGGGACAGAGTTCAAAAACTATCAGATGGAGATATTCCGCTTACAGAAAGGGATAGACCACCAGTACAGCGCTCCGTATACTCCGCAACAAAATGGGGTGGCTGAGAGGAAGAACAAAACGCTAATTGAAGGATCCAGAACCATGCTGGCTGATGCTAAACTTCCTGTGGTGTTCTGGGCTGAAGCTGTTGCAACAGCCTGTTATATCCTTAATCGAGTTTTAACTGTTAAAAGATTGAATAAAACATGTTATAAACTTATGCATGGTAAAAAGCCTAACTTAAATGGTCTCGAACCATTCGGGTCCCCGTGTTCGATATTAAAGATGAACTCAAAATTTGGTGAGATAGCCGACGAAGGTATTTTAGTCGGATATGTTGTTGGGACACCCAACAGACGAGTCTTTAATTTATCGACCAGCAAGGTTGAGGTGGTGTGTAACACTGACATCACAAGTTACAAATCACCAAAACCAAGCACGGGACCCGCTGGGGCTTTCGATTATGATAAGCTTTTTAAATCTTTTAATTTGCCTTACTTGGATTGTGCAGAAGTTGATGAGAGAATAGCTACGAAGATTTTTTATGATGAGGAAGAAAATTTTGTGCAACGACCGTAGTACGATGAATGTCAACCTTCCTCGTCAACTGCTGTCGACACTCCTGCTGCCTCTACTGAAGACGAATTCTTCAATCCTTTTCACTCTCAGCAACAATCGCCCATTGATGAACTATCTTCGAACCTGGAAGACAATCTGCAAGTCAGTTCGGTTCCGACTACAGGAGTTCATAAATATCACCCTTTGGAGAACGTGATAGGTGATCTGTCTGATGGTGTACAAACAAGACGAAGCTTGAATGAGGAAACTTGTGTTTACACAAGTATTAAAGAAACAGGTATCATTAACGAGTGCTTGTACACCTGCTTCATCAGCCAGATTGAACTGAAGAACTATCAAATGGCTCTAAAAGACAGCTCGTGGGTCGAAGCCATGCAAGAATAGTTAGCCCAGTTCGAGAAGATGGAGGTTTGGAAATTGGTTGCAAAACCGAAAAATGTGCATGCGATTGGCACAAAATGGGTTTTCAAATGCAAGAGAGATGAAAAAGGGATAATTATCAGGAACAAGGCGAGGCTGGTTGTAAAAGGTTTTAATTAGCAAGAAGGGATCGACTACAATGAAGTGTTTGCTCCTGTGGCGAGATTGGAAGCGATTCGTTTGTTTTTGGCATTTGCGGCACACAAGGAGATGAAGGTGTTCCAGTTAGACGTGAAAAGTGCGTTTCTTAACGGTAAAGTCGATGAGGTTGTGTACGTTGAGCAACCTCTGGGTTTTCCTGACCCAGACTTATTGATCACGTGTACAAGCTAAGTAAAGCGCTATATGGGCTACATCAGGCCCCTCGTGCCTGGTATGCAACTTTATCCGATTACTTGCTTGAGAGTGGGTTTGAAAGGGGAAAGATAGACAGCACACTGTTCGTTAAGAGAAAAGGAAGAGACTTTCTTCTGGTTCAAGTCTACGTGGACGACATCATCTTTGCTGCATCAAAAGTCGCCATGTGTCAGGAATTTGAAGCCGTCATGAAAAAGAGGTTTGAAATGAGTGCTATGGGTGAACTAACTTTCTTTTTAGGACTGCAGGTTGATCAGAAGAAAGATGGGATGTTCATTCATCAGACTAAATATGTCCAAGACGTTCTCAAACGCTTCAAGATGGAGGACAACACTCCATTTGATACTCCAGTTTGCGTCAACCATAAACTGGGTGCTGATTCAGACAGTGATGCAGACGTGGACCCCACCCAATATCGGGCAATCATAGGTTCTTTAATGTACTTAACTGCATCTAGGCCTGATATTATGTTTGCAGTTTGTCTTTGTGCTCGCTTTCAGGCAAACCCAAAGGAATCTCATATGAAGGGTGTGAAGAGGATATTGCGATATCTCAAGGGCAAGCCTAAGCTGGGGTTATGGTACACGAAAGGGGGAGACTTGGAGTTGGTCGCTTACACGGATTCTGACTATGGTGGATGCAATCAGAATCGGAAGTCAACAACCGGAGGATGCCAGTTTCTTGGAGGCAGATTAGTGTCATGGCAGTGCAAGAAGCAGACCTCAGTCGCCATTTCTACATGTGAAGCAGAGTACATGGCAACATCGAACTGCTGCTCTCAGGTTCTTTGGATATAACAGCAATTACGCGATTACGGTCTGAAGTTCTCTCATACTCCTATTTGCATAGATAACACTGCTGCTATCTCAGTAACTAACAATCCCGTAAAGCATAGCAAAACTAAACACATTGACATTCGTCATCATTTTATACGGGATTGTGCTGAGAAGAAATTAATTGTGCTCGAAAAGGTTGATTCGTTAGATAATTTCGCTGATTTGTTTACTAAAGCGTTTGACAAAAATCGTTTTCAAAACGTTGTTGAGCTAAATGGGATGATCAATCCCGAGTAACCGTGTTTTTCGTCTTTGTTAAAAAAAAAAACGTCACTATCGCTTAGAATTATGTCGGTTGCTTCAGTTTGAAGGACATATCTTCAGATATGTTTGGTCCTCATCTCTACCTGTAGAGTATGAGGATAGCCATTAACCAGATGACTGAATGTGACCGGGGCGGTTTATGATGTGTTTTTATTCTTTTGCTGAAAATTAGTCGTTCATACTCAGTTAGAAGGACACATACTTGTATGTGGTCGGTCCAGCTGATCCATTGGATCCTCAGGATAGCCGTTTACCTGAAAACTTTGACTTGATCGGGGTGATAGAATTTAAAATATTTTTTAGGGAGATGAAATAATTTTTCAAGTCTACTACTTCGTAAGAAGTTTCTTTACTATGTTTAAAAGAAAATTGATCCAACATTGGAAAGTGATAGACAAACTAATTCTGTGTGCTTAACTAGTGAAGTTATTAGGCCTAAAAGACTTTAGAACAGTCATTGTATGTCATGGTAGCTTTTTATGGTGCATAAAAGTAGAAGTGATACTAACTAAATCTCCTTGATCTTACGTGGAAACTCCTTAAGAGTTGTGCATGTCTCCATATATACCTTTCCGAATGATAGGCAGAAAAACGATTACCCAGTCATACACGAGCCCGTGAGTGTTCTGATTCCCGTGAAGATAGCGTGTCAAGAAACTGCAGTGATCCAGATTCGGAACTTGCAGTTGTTTACTACTCTGAAGCTGTGTAAAAAATAAAAAAAAAAATAAAAAAAAAATAAATAAAATTTTGAGACATTCTAAAGCTTATAATGTTAATACTTCTCAATCAAGATGCAAGAAAGAGAACGGGAAGAAGACTCTAATAATCGAAGTGTACATATGATTTAATCAGACACTACGGGTCGAGGCCAACTCGGGTTGACTAGGGGAAAGCCAAATAAGCTTTGAGAATAGATAGGAGGCATCACAATCTCTGATGTGTTGCCCATTTATATTTTGAGCTTAATTGAACCTAACCCGTATCACAGAAGCGATGAAAACCATACAAAGTTATTTACCTGCTTACAACCTGTTTCTTTATGTCATAATACAGCTGAACATGGATCTAAGTGACAGTCACTTAATTAGTATGATTCCTGTTCGGATCTTTTCTAAAACATGTAAGTCCCTGTCAAGACTGAAATTTGATCCCGAGTATTCTATCTCAATGTTTGATTTTACTTATGTCGTATTATGGTTTAATACCTGGTTACCTGGTCGTTGATCATATTTAGTTTAACGCTTTAAAGGTGGTTTTAAAAGTTAATGGAAAAATGTTCAATTTATAAGGGCTTGTTGTGTAACTTTTAATATAAGCGAAGTTGTGAAATTATAGGCGAACTTATTAAACAGGCGAAGTTAAGGGGTAAGCGAAGTTAACCCTAACTTCGCCTGTATAATATTGAAGGTATATAAAGAAGTCTTATAGTTAAACTCTTTTTACTTTTACTTTTCATAAACCAGCGAACTTATCAACTGTTAATCCTCGGCGAAGTTATCTTGTGAATCAAACCTTCATATCAATCAATTTCAATCCGTGTTAAGGTGTGTAGATGTTGTGTAGATGATAATCTATGTCGATTGCGTTAATAAGAGGTTGTTTTGGTCCGATACGGGACCCCGGTCAATCAAACCCTCAACACCCACTTTTTAAACTCATTTTTACGTGGTCGTAACCGACTTGATCGTCTAGATCTTCATAAAAACATGTTTCTTAGTGTCCACAATCGACAAATTATCCAAAATACACTTTGTTTAGCCTACTGAACTGTTGCCGCTTCAGTTTAGGCGAAGTTATAGTTTAGGCGAAGTTATTCCTAACTTCGCCTAAGGTTTAACTTCGCCTTGTCCTTTAATTTTAATCAATTAGAGGCGAAGTTGTTTAAGGAGCGAAGTTGTGGTTAGGCGAAGTTAACATTAACTTCGCCTGCCTTTTTATATATTATTTTAGCTGTAATCAGGCGAAGTTGTATTAAAGGCGAAGTTATTCACAACTTTGCCCTTTCTCTAACTTCGCCTATACAGACACAATCATAACTTCGCTCATGGTAAAAGGCGAAGTTGTGATTTGCTTTGACGTTTCTCTAACTTAGACAGTTTATGTTACAGATATGGCAGCTGTAGCGGGAGCAGGTGGTGCAGGTGGTGACGAAGGAGGAGATAACAATCGGCAGTTTTTCCCGGGGCATAACATGTACATAACTCTGGACCCGGATGCGAGCGGTGTTGATGATTTTCGCGAAATCATCACGTTTCTTATCCGCTCGCATATCTTCCACGCTATTACTACAACACTGCCTATCTCTTTCCAAACATAGAAGATTTCTGGCAGACAGTTGAATATGATTGTCGAGTCGAGCCCCCAGTTATGCGTGCAACGGTTAACAATCAGGTAGTGCAATTCTCGTCTGAGCAGATCAGGGTGGCTTTGCTGTTTGGGGATGAAACGAGAAATGACCCTACAGACTTCGTGGCTCCATTCAGAGATGGTGCTTTTCTGAGAATGGGCTATTCTGGTCCTTTGGGGGATACTCAGAGACGCAAGGGTTTCTTGTTAGATCAATGGCGCTTTCTTATGCACGTGATGATCGTGTGTATGTCGGGGAGAAAGGCCGGTACGGATGGAATGGGTGCGACCATGCAGTCGGCAATGACTGCACTGACTTACAACAAGCGTTATAGCTTTAGTCAGATGGTGTTCTACGAGATAGACCGTCAAAGACGAGCGGTGGCGCGTGAGAGATTCTTAATGTACCCAAGATTCCTTCAAATGATCTTGAATCACGTGGCCCCCTCGTTACCTCAGCGTCGTCCGCTTCGGTATGTGGAAAGTGTCAGCAAGCTAATCTTCGCCCAGTGCAGATCATCAAGTGCGAGGAGTAAACCTGAGCTCCGTCCTCGACATACTCCATTATTTGGGTACTTGATCAACCCAGAGTATGTTCCAGCTCGTGGGGACGAGTTTCGGGATCCGGCACCACAACAGGCTGGAGCACCTCAACCACCGCCTGAGGTACAACAAGCTTTACCTGCTGCTCCTGTTGTGGCACCAGAGGAACACGTTGATCTTGAAGCTGCTTTTGGCGGCCAAGGATTCTTTGATATGGAACGTGTTGATCCAGAGGAAGATGTACAGGTCTCGGTTGCACGTGTTACTAGTGTGGATGTGGAAATGGCAGCTACGACGGAGGCTGACTCTGATTCCTCAGATGATGATGTGGCTGAAGCTAGACGGATTTTAGTTACACAAGAAAGGATTCGTGGGAAGAGAAAGAGAGACACCGATGACAGTGATTCGGATTTTGAGGAAGATTTACATCGTTTGGTTCGTAGAGCGAGAAGGGAAAGGGCAGGTGCAGGTTCGGGAGCTGGTGAGAGCTCAAGAGTGGTTCGTTTCACTCCACCCGCACTGTCTGGTATGACCATGGTCCCTTCATCATTGCCAGTTACAGGGCCAAGCGCCACGGATGTTCCCGTGGTGACTACCTCATCTTCTTTTGGCATACCACCCACTACATTTAAGCTCCAGGCTCCGGAGATTGTGTCCTTGCCCCCTCAAACTCTTACTCCATCGGAGGTCGTTGCAAGGTTTGTTGAGTCGACGGTTGTTGCCACTGCAGGGTTGTCGGTTATGATACCACTTGCGGTTACGTTTCCACCTGTTTCTGAGGTGCCAGTTACATTGGGAATCCCTCCTCCGTACGCTCAAGACATATCACATATGAGGTTTGATTTCGATGCAACCTTATCCGACTCGGAAAGAATAGCAGCGCTTGAAATGGTCGTGGCAGAATAATCAAGGGTAAATCTAATCCAGACTCATGCTATTCAGTGCCTCGTTGCGGAGAATCAAATTCAGTCGTCCCTCCTGATCGAGCATGGTAAAATATTTGATGCCTTGAAACAGTTCTTGGCATCTCAGGGGGAGACGAGCTGTAAGGGTGACGAGCTGAGGATGAAGAAGCATAACGATCGAGACGATGATCCCAATGCATCGAAAGATGCAGGTGGAGAGTTGCCAAGAACTGAACAAGCTCTTGGGGCTTCCACATCTCAGGGGGAGTCAACGAGTGCAGCTGGTGGTTCAGGGGGTGATGATGTGGTGGTTGTGGATGCTGAGGATGATGATGTTATAGGTGATGATGATGTGTTACTGTTGGAAGAGATCGAGAAGATAGGAGCTGAGATCGTGATTGACAATGAAGCTGAAGAAGGAGAGATTGTGGAGGAGAACATTGAGCATGAAATTCCGGCAGTTGAAAAGACAGATCTGGGTCAAAATACGGAATGTGATGAGACTGAATGGGAGGAGCAGCCAAGATGGAAAGAAGGCTACGCTCAGTGGTTCGTAAAGACTAAGAAACCGGCGGTCCCTACTATGTTCAAGAAAAGTTACAACATCAAGGGTTATGCTGAAGCGAAAAAGGGGATTATTTGCTGGTTATATGATGAGCAGTTGAGGCTCTTTGTGATTAAA
Source organism: Bidens hawaiensis (assembly GCF_021521415.1). Classification (NCBI taxonomy): domain Eukaryota; kingdom Viridiplantae; phylum Streptophyta; class Magnoliopsida; order Asterales; family Asteraceae; genus Bidens; species Bidens hawaiensis. The sequence continues at coordinate 398,897 of NW_027492877.1, forward strand.
CGGTATGATGGGGTTCAGTATTTCAAGAGGTTGTTGAGATCGTGGAATACGTTGCCTGAGTGTGAAGTGAAGGACTTAGCCAGGTTGGGGTTGATAAACAGGAGTGATGATAACATGGCTAGGATCATTGGAAAGATAGTTTGGAAGGAAAGCATAAAGGAGAAAAAGTTCGAGCTGTTGAAACAGAGACAGAGGAATGAGAGCAGATGGCAAGCCTTGGATGATAATGAAGTATAAGCCGATCCGGTGCTTAAAAGAAGTGCCGATGAAACAAATGCCCAAGGACGTGCTAAAGGATCTGAAATGGTGGTACGTTGATAGTGAAACGGCTGAGGCGGTAATGGAGGATGAAGATGAACAGGAGCTGATGAGAGTGTATGATCCAATGCACTTAGTGAATTTGTCTCAAGCTGATCTGCAGGTGCTAAATGAGAAAAAGATATTTTATATTCCTGCCTGGAAAGAAGAAGCAAAGAAATATCAAAGAGTAGTTTCAGTTTGTGTACGAGAAGGAGTTCATGCTTGAAGATGGAAGATACAAGATTTTTGGGATTACGAGACACGTGTTTGAAGATAGAGATATGAAGCTACTGCCAAGGGGGAGTCTGTTGGTGCATGATGTCAGTAGTTAAGTATCTAGTGTCTGTAATCGAGTTAGTATGTTTTGTATTTATGATTAAGCGAAGTTGTCTCACAAGTTCGCCTGATATAGGCGAACTTGTGGAACAAGAGAAGTTAGTGACAACTTCGCCTAGCATGTTAGGCGAAGTTGTCGAATGATATAAGTGTTAGGTTACGGCTTGTTTGTAATCAGTTGTTCAGTTCGTGTAATCGGTGATTGATATATCACGTGTTATTAGTTGCAATACAACGTGTTCTTTGGTTATTGTAACGTGTGTTTGCTTGTGTTTAACGTATATCGATTCTACACTCGTATCGTCTTACGTAGGGATTCCGTACCTACGTAGAACGAGGTATTTCCGTGTAGATCCGGCTGGGAACCTACACCTGGGTTGCCTCCCGTAAGCGCTAAATTTAAAGTCTACAGCTCGACAGTGCCTCGAACTTGTTGGTGCAATTTGTGACCGTTGTTATGCAATTCCGACCAGCTGGGCAGAAGTTGTGGACGGAGCCAACTTTGCCATAGGTTAAGTTAGGAAAAACTTCACCTGTTGCTGAAGTTAGGAACAAATTCACCTTGAGGCCCAAGCCCAAGCCCGTGAAGATGTTTATCTATATATATATATATATATATGTGTGTGTGTGTGTGTGTGTGTGTGCTATGTTTAGGATTAAAGTTGTTGAACAGAAAAGAAAGAGTGAGAGCAAAAAGTTGTCTAGAGAAAAAACAGATAAGGAGAGTCTCGTGGGCAGACCCGAGGTAGAGCTCACATCGGGTCGGCCGTAACATGTTTTCTCTTTCGGTATGTAATGTGTTTTGATTAATCTATAAAGCGGTCTGCAGATCTAGTTATTATATTCGTGTGTTTGTTTGTGTGTTATCGTGTTCTTCGTCTCGTACACCATAAACGAGTCTAGGAGGATTCCACACTCCTGGACATAGTGCGGATCTCGTATCGATCACCATCGCACCGGGGACTTACAAGTGGTATCAGAGCCGTAGGCTCTTATGCTATGGTTCGAGATCTGCGTTTTGGTGTTTTTGGCCCGTTTCAAATCTGATTTTAGTCGGGGAAGACGGAAACGGTGAAGTTACAGGGTTTTGGCGAAGTTGTCGCTCGAATTTTAGGGTTTTGGCGAAGTTATTAGGTGGTAAAGTTAAAGCCAGGCGAAGTTAAAGCGAGGTGAAGTTAAAGCCAGAAGAAGTTAAAGCCATGCGAAGTTAAAGCCAGGAGAAGTTAAAGCTAGGCGAAGTTAAAGTTTGGTGAAGTTAATGAAGGGCGAAGTTAACAAAGGGCGAAGTTATCTGGTGGTGAAGTTATCAGGTGGTGAAGTTAACAGATTGTAAAGTTATCTGGTGGTGAATTTATCAGCTGGTGAAGTTAAAGAGTGGTGAAGTTATCAGGTTAAGTCGTCGATATGTTTTCCTTTTTCCTCCTACGTTCAAGATATGGTATTCCCAAAAAAAATTCGGGAAATTTTCTTGAACGAAAATTTTCATATGTCGTTCATATGAAAGGAGGATCATTGAGGAAAAATTTGGTGATAATATTTTTGGAGATCATGGATGCTCGGGTAATAAAGATCATGGAGGATTGCTTAAGCTTTTAATAATTATTACAGGGCGTGTGTGTTAGATTCTGTCAAAGTTGTTTTGTGATGAAACTGATCACTTGCTGTTGAGTAGTTGAAGATTGAACCTTATCTTATAAACCGGTTATGGTTGAGATGATTGATTAGGCATCGGGATGCAGATCAAAGATTTCGATCGATATATAATTTGGAGGGGCTTTACACTGAAGGGGAGAGCTGATATGGAAGACGTCAGATGATTGGTAGATTTGTGAAGCTACAAGACAGATTCAGACAATGCTGGTTGAAGACAGGATTGATGTTGCATATATATATATGTGAAGTTCAACATTGAAGATCACTGTGCAATGTCTGAAGATCGAGTCTTACCAAGAGAAGAACCTAGAAGATCATCAGTTGAGGGGGAGTCTGTTGGTGCATGTTTTGTAACAGATGATCTTTAGTGTTTGTTAGAATTGAGAACAACGGTCAAGGGGGAGTCTGTTGATGCATTTTGTGACTGTCGTATGCAATTCCGACCAGCTGGAGAGAAGTTGTGGATGGAGCCAACTTTGCCATTGGTGAAGTTAGGAACAACTTCACCTGTTGGTGAAGTAAGGAACAACTTCACCTTGAGGCCCAAGCCAAGCCCGCGAAGATGTTTATCTATATATATATATATATGTGTGCTAGGTTTAGGGTTAAAGTTGTTGAACAGAAAAGAAAGAGTGAGAGCTAAAAGTTGTCTAGAGAAAAACAGATAGGGAGAGTCTCATGGGCAGACCCTAGGTAGAGCTCACCTCGGGTCGGCCGTAACATGTTTTCTCTTTCGGTATGTAATGTGTTTTGATTAATCTATTAAGCGGACAACACTCACAAAGTTCAGTTACAACATAATATACAAATAAATCAAACACAACAGAAATCAAAGATATATATACATATACGTCCAACTAGCTACCATACAATATTCTCAATAATATAATATTAATATAATACAAACCATGAGAATAAAAATAAAATAAAGTAAAAAGGTAACCAAAAGTCTACTGCGCTGGTGGATCATCAGTAGTATCCTACGGGTCCACAGGCTGCTCCTCTGTAATGATCAGTGAATGTGGGAGCGGTACCTGCGAAGCAACTAAAAGTAATCTGAAACAGTCATCATGACGGGCCAGGTGCGCCCGCGTCTCCTGCCTATGGGCTCGCGCCTCCCCCCTCTCGGCCCGAACCTCCTCCAATATCTGCTGCTTCTGCTGATAGATCATCGCGAGTGTGACTGGCTGCGACGGCTGCTGATGCTGAGGTGGCGGCTGGCGAAGCTCGTACTACTGTTTCGGCCGCATCATGCGAGGGACTATGCTGTCAGTGTGTCGGAATGCCCCTCTGCATGACGACGACTGCTGCTGATCCCTCTGACGGTGGCACCTGCGGGGCCCTTTCGGACCGAGATGAGCCTCGGCGGATCATGTAGCTCACAGATCCCGGCCCTCCGAGCATCCTCCAACCCAAACGCCACTGTAGCCGGTCCCCGAGTGAAAAACCTGACCGGATATCGATCAAACACACCCAAGCTCTTCGCAATCCATGTAACATACGACCCCAAGGATAAATGGGCCGTCGCCCCTTGTAAGCTCTGACCTTGCCAAACGACGTGAGGAGCAGCATCGCGATGTTCGCCTCTCCGACAGTGATGATAGACATGAGGCACAACAAATCAAGGTTGCTACACTTTTCACTGCCCGAATGACGGCCAACGATAGTGTAAGCAACTATATGATATAGGTAGCCATGGACGGGGTCTCGAATAGAGAGCGCCACTACAGAGCTCGAGTGGGCCCCGTCTGCGATCTGTCCCCAAAACTGAGATAGCTGAGCCTTAGTGAGCCAAACTGTCGGTTCCGCTGCGAATGCATCGTATAACCGCGAAAGCTTTCTAAAAACGTGGGAGCCTGAACATCATCCCGCGTATAGAAGCTAGTCACCACAGCGAAATCACGGACCGACATCTCATGCACGTGTCGTCCGAGTGAGAACGACACGTCATGTGGCTCTTCGAATCGGTGGCCGTAAATTGAAATGTGGAGTAAAACTCGCGTGTGAGCTCAACGTACGAAGTCGAGTCACACGCGAGTACTCTCAGCCACCGATCCGATATCATCCCCCGGAGCCTGGTCTTCGCCTCTAAGGTACCCAATAACACACAATCAAACATCCTCAGAGCAAGTAGCTGCATACCTTGAATGCGCGTAAACTTGGTATACTCCTCAGACGTGATGCTAAACCTGAGCACCTGGTGCTACATGTGGCGTCCATCGCCCATGATCTCCTCTGCCTCGATGTCAGGAGTATTCGGCAACTCCTGACCATCGTACTGGTATGGCTCGGGGTGGGTGCATCTGGATAGGACGATGCAGCTCGGCCTCACCCCGAGCAGCGGAAACGGGTCCACGGCAGCCCGCGCCTTCTGGCCTCTGTCTCTTGCGCCCTACGGCGCGAGAAGACTTTTGTGCATCAGACATATCTGCAAAATCAAACATGTAAGTTAGATATGTCAACAATAACTGTGGTGACGACCGTATAACATTTCGGTCGCGGTCGTCCCACATAATAAAATAATATTAAAATATTAATAAAATAATAAAATAAAAATAAATAAAGACGAAAAATTCCGGGATACCCTTTGAGTATTTCTAAAAACCAGATTATCCTGCCCGAATAGAGATTGAGTACGGGCGGGTAATTAAATTGCAATTCAAATCAACTAAATTCAAACTGACAAAGCGTCCCCGAGACTCGACTAACGAACTCACAAACGACACGACTCGACACAAAACAAACACTAATTAACAAACTGACACGAACAAACAAGAAGATCTAACAGACTATCTCGAAAAACGTGCCAACAAAACAATCAACACGTCGGTTAGAACAAACTTATGTGACGCTTCAGATTTAGGATATAAGTTCAAAAATATTCTTTTTAATTCCGAAAAATCACTAACATTAAGTTAATAATAAAATAATGATTTTACAATTTTGAACTTAAACCCGACACGTCACATTGTTTACATTTAACAAAACCGACAATCAATGACTAACTAATCAACTACCCAATAAACCCGACAACCAAAGTCTCAACTAAACAACCAAACCAACCCGACAAAAGTTTCATATCACGCTACCCGACAACCAAATTCTCAAATTAACTTACCAACCCGACAAACCCATAAACAAAATGTCGACATAATAAAATAATGATAACATACCTCGATGTCGAAATACACGCTAAAAATAAAGATCAGTGACGGGATGGCGGTGGATGGTGGTGGTGAGTGACTGTGGTGTGGTGTACGACGGTGGACTGTGGTCCAGTGGCGGTTGGTGGAGAGGACGGTGGTGGTAGGTGGATGGTTATGGGAGTAGTGACAGTGGCGGTGGGAGTGGGTATGGTGGTGATGGTAGACGGAGGTGGTGGGGTGGAGTGACAGTGGTGTGGTTTGTAGGTGAAGGTGGAAGCTGGGGAGGGCGACGGTGGTGGTATACGCCGGTTGTGGTGACGGAGATGGTGGATAGTGATGATGGTTTATGGTGGATGTGGTGATGGAGGTGGTGGTGGTTGGACGGTGGTCGCCGTAATTCTATAAAGAGAAGATGAAGAAGAATAATGAAGACAAACAATGAAGAAGAAGAAGGGGAGCTGAACAGTTAACTTATATTTTTTCGGTGCTCCACGACCCATCGCGATACGCGATGGGTTAAATGGGGTGGCGATCGCGTATCGTCACCTAAATGAATGCAATTAGGGTTTAACCCCATCGCGGGGTTGTTGGTGACATCATCACGTATCGCGATGACGCCACTGACGCCTGATGCCCTTACTCCATCGCGATACGCGATGGAGTTGATAATAAGCCCATTGCGTATCGCGATGGGTTGTGTTAACAAAAAGTTTTTTACAAAAATGGGTCCGAATATTTTCTGACCCGACCACTTTTCGGCATCCCGACATCTCCCTAAACATGTTTCCGAACTCAAAACACATTTTACATACCTGGAAAGATGTGTAATTGATCAAATGCTCATCGAACTTCTTGAACTTTCAACTCTTCAACAAGCTTCCCCACACTTGGTGTTTACTGCAACAAACTCGAGACGACAATAAGTACAAGACTCAAAAACATGAAAACAAACTGGACAGACACTTACAAACCCTGGGTTGCCTCCCGTAAGCGCTAAATTTAAAGTCTACAGCTCGACAGTGCCTCGAACTTGTTGGTGCAATTTGTGACTGTCGTTATGGAATTCCGACCAGCTGGGGAGAAGTTGTGGACGGAGCCAACTTTGCCATAGTTGAAGTTAGGAACAACTTCACCTGTTGCTGAAGTTAGGAACAAATTCACCTTGCGGCCCAAGCCCAAGCCCGTGAAGATGTTTATCTATATATATATATAAAATGTGTGTGTGTGTGTGCGCTATGTTTAGGGTTAAAGTTGTTGAACAGAAAAGAAAGAGTGAGAGCAAAAAGTTGCCTAGAGAAAAACAGATAGGGAGAGTCTCGTGGGCAGACCCGAGGTAGAGCTCACCTCGGGTCGGCCGTAACATGTTTTCTCTTTCGGTATGTAATGTGTTTTGATTAATCTATTAAGCGGTCTGCAGATCTAGTTATTATATTCGTGTGTTTGTTTGTGTGTTATCGTGTTCTTCGTCTCTTACACCATAAACGAGTCTTGGAGGATTCCGCACTCCTGGACATAGTGTGGATCTAATATCGATCACCATCGCACCGGGGACTTACAAGTGGTATTAGAGCCGTAGGCTCTTATGCTATGGTTCGAGATCTGTGTTTTGGTATTTTTGGCCCGTTTCAGATCTGATTTTAGTCTGGGAAGACGGAAACGGTGAAGTTACAGGGTTTTGGCGAAGTTGTCGCTCGAATTTTAGGGTTTTGGAGAAGTTATTAGGTGGTGAAGTTAAAGCCAGGCGAAGTTAAAGCCATGTGAAGTTAAAGCCAGACGAAGTTAAAGCCATGAGAAGTTAAAGCCAGGCGAAGTTAAAGTTTGGTGAAGTTAATGAAGGGCGAAGTTAACAAAGGGCGAAGTTATCAGGTGGTGAAGTTAACAGATTGTAAAGTTATCAGGCGGTGAATTTATCAGTTGGTGAAGTTAATGAGGGGTAAAGTTATCAGGTGAAGTTATTAGGTGAAGTTATCAGGTGAAGTCGTCGATATGATTTCCTTTTTCCTCCTACGTTCAAGATATGGTATTCCCAAAAAAAATTCGGGAAATTTTCTTGAACGAAAATTTTCATATGTCGTTCATATGAAAGGAGGATCATTGAGGAAAAATTTGGTGATAATATTTTTGGAGATCATGGATGCTCGGGTAATAAAGATCATGGAGGATTGCTTAAGCTTTTAATAATTATTACAGGGCGTGTGTGTTAGATTCGGTCAAAGTTGTTTTGTGATGAAACTGATCACTTACTGTTGAGTAGTTGAAGATTGAACCTTATCTTATAAACCGGTTATGGTTGAGATGATTGATTAGGCATTGGGATGCAGTTTAAAGATTTCGATCGATATATAATTTGGAGGGGCTTACACTGAAGGGGAGATCTGATATGGAAGACGTCAGATGATTGGTAGATTTGTGAAGCTACAAGACAGATTCAGACACTGCTGGTTGAAGACAGGATTGATGTTGCATATATATATATATATATATATGTGAAGTTCAACATTGAAGATCACTATGCAATGTCTGAAGATCGAGTCTTACCAGGAGAAGAACCTAGAAGATCATCAGTTGAGGGGGAGTCTGTTGGTGCATGTTTTGTAACAGATGATCTTTAGTGTTTGTTAGAATTGAGAACAACGGTCAAGGGGGAGTCTGTTGGTGCATTTTGTGACTGTCGTATGAAATTCCGACCAGCTGGGGAGAAGTTGTGGACGGAGCCAACTTTGCCATAGGTGAAGTTAGGAAAAACTTCACATGTTGGTGATGTTAGAACAGCTTCACCTTGAGGCCCAAACCAAGCCCGCGAAGATGTTTATCTATATATATGTGTGTGCTAGGTTTAGGGTTAAAGTTGTTGAACAGAAAAGAAAGAGTGAGAGCAAAAAGTTGTCTAGAGAAAAAACAGATAGGGAGAGTCTCATGGGCAGACCCTAGGTAGAGCTCACCTCGGGTCGGCCGTGACATGTTTTCTCTTTTGGTATGTAATGTGTTTTGATTAATCTATTAAGCGGTCTGTAGATCTAGTTATTATATTAGTGTGATTGTTTGTGTGTTATCGTGTTCTTCGTCACGTACACCATAAACGATTCTAGGAGGATTCAGCACTCCTAGACATCGTTCGGATCTCGTATCAATCACCATCGCACCGGGGACTTACAGAACTCAATTGTATTCATAAATCGGTGAAGTCACAATGAAACTCACCGATTTCTCGTCCATCTCGTGTATATCTTTCATCTCCAAATATGGCTTCAATCTATAGCCATTCACCACTTGCCTCAAATGATCATCAAAATCCTCAATCTCGTACTGACCATGGTTCCCGACTCTTACAATCAAATACGGTCCAGTCCACTTACTTCTCAACTTACCCAGGAAGAGCTACATCCTTGTGTTTGTTGGTGCATGATGTCAGTAGTTCAGTGTCGAGTGTCTGTAATCGTGTTAGTTAGATTTGAGTTTTGTATGTAAGCGAAGTTACTAACAAGTTCGCTTATATGGGCGAACTTGTTAGGCAAGCGAAGTTAGGGACAACTTCGCCTGAACATGCCAGGCGAAGTTGTCGTGTCTATATAAGCCATTTGTTTACGGCTTATTCATTAGAAGTTAATAAGATTAAGAGTTTATTCGTGTATTCGAGTCAGAGAGTTTTGTATTCAGTGATCATAGTATCACGTGTTTACGGTTGGAATACAACGTGTGTTTGGTTATCGTATCGTGTGTTAGCTCGTATTGTTTTCTATACTCGTAACGTCTTACGTAGGGATTCCGCACCTACGTAGAACGCGATATCTCGTGTAGATCCGGATGGGAACCTACAATTGGTATCAGAGCTTTTGCTCGATTGTGTGGTTCGGGATTATCACGCGGGTATAGAAATCGTTCCGTTCGACTATTTGCGGGTCGATTTTTCTGAGCTTTTGTGCTATACTCTCCTCCTACAATCTTAAACAACCCATAACACCTTCACAAACCTCGAAAAACCCAGAAATCTAATCTGCAGAAAGTTCGTGTTCATCAGGCGAAGTTGCCGTCACTGTTAGTAGGGTTTCGGCGAAGATATAAGTTTAAGCGAAGTTATCCACAACTTCGCCTACCTCTTCAAGTTCGCTTACCTCAAGCGAAGTTACCCACAACTTCGCCTACCTCCCAAGTTCGCTCAACTTATGCGAAGTTATTCTCAAGTTCGCCAATCCGGCGAATTTAAGAAAGTGAGCGAAGTTACAAATTCACGCGAAGTTAAGTTTTAAGCGAAGTTATCCACAACTTCGCCTACAGTGCTGTTTGAAAATAATTTTTTTTTATTTTCGGATTTCTTTGAGTTTAGAAAAAGATGTCTTCGATAAACATTACCGAACTGGTAAAGATGGAAGTAGAAGCAGGTTCGGCTACAAAGGCACCTAAGATGCTTAAGAAAACTGATTATGTAGCGTGGAAAGATCGTTTTGAACAATATGTCAAGTATCAAGATGCCAAGATGTGGGTGTGCATACAAGATGGTTACATTCCACCTACTGCTGAGTATGAAGGTCGTGATCAGATCAAGAAATACAAAGAGATGGAAGAAGAGGAGAAGAAAATGTATGAGGCAGAAAGCAAAGCTCATGCAGCAATTACAATGGCTCTTCCACAAGAGATACTTCACACCTTCCGAAAGTATAAAACTGCTAGAGAGCTTTGGGAAGCACTTGAGAACCGGTTTGAGGGCAATGTGGGAATTCGTGCATCGAAAATTAAACTTCTAAAAACCCAATTCTCGGTCTTCAAATATCTGAAAAATGAATCACTTGATGATATCATCACTAGATATTATCATCTGATGACTGAACTCAGCAACTATTCAATTGCTTACAAAGAAGATGAGATTGTTGAAAAGCTTCTTGATGCTCTCCCACCGAAATGGGAGATGTATACTGTGTTGATGAGAGAAGACAAAGACTTTGCTGACTATGACCTGGAGACAGCAGTTAACAAGCTAAGAACGTTTGAACTGAACATGGTACGAAAGGAGACACCTACCGATCAGGTTCAAGATCCGGGTATGTATGGTGCAAAGGTTAACTCTGGATCAAGTTCGAAAACTGAATCATCTGCTTATTACTCTAAGGGAGAGTCAGGCGCGAGCTCAACACATGAAGGACATGTATCTCTCAACATGAACGGTGATGTGTGCTTTGTAGCTGGAGGATCAAATGCTTCTCAACCTCAAGCGACCAAAAGTAGTTTTTCCCCAAGTGTGTCAAACAACAACTACTCGAAGATGCCCATGAGTGTTAAATCTGCTGAACAGCAGTTTGCTCTCTATGCATCTTTTATTGCTTTGTATGAGAACTACATTCAGGGTAAGATTGTTGATCCTGCAATTTTGGATGAAGACTATGATCAGATCGATGCTGATGATCTGGAGGAGATGGATCTGCAGTGGCAGATGGCTATGATTGTCAGAAGGGTGAAGAGGTTCATGAAGAAGACTGGCAGGAAGTTTGTCGGAGAGAGGCCAGGGTTTGATAAGTCGAAGGTACGCTGTTACAACTGTCAGCAGAATGGCCACTTTGCAAAAGAGTGCAAAAATGAACGTGTAGAACGCAGTCAAAACAGATCTACACAGCAAAGTGGTAGTGGTAATGACTATAGAGCCATGATTTCCAGACAGAATGAGGAGTACAACTGGAATCTGCATGTTGAAGAAGTATTTGAACAGGCCAATTTGGCAAACATCGAAACTGCAGATAGTGAAAAGAAGGGAACTGGTGAAAATGAAGCCTACATGGCAGATGTGGCAGACCAGCTCTCCGAGGTAAGTACCGAACTCCCTTGTACTAAGTGTGAACATCTGTCTGAACAACTGACAACTATAACTGATTAGTTTGTTAGTTTGAATGCGCAATTTAAAACTTTAAAAGAAGATCATCATTTCACTAAAGCTAGAGAAAATAGTTACAAAGTAAAAATTAAAGCTAGTGAGAAAGATATTAAAAGTCTTAAAGCAAAGCTTGCTGAAAAAATTCAAGTGATTGATCTTAGCTATGAGGTTCTAGAAGAGAAAACCAAACTAATAGCTGAAAGGGAAAAACAGATAGCTGATCACCAGGTAAAAGTGGTGGAACTTAACAGGAAACTTGAGCAATTCAAAAATTCCTCCGCTATACTTGATCACCTCGTTAGTGATCAAGGTTCCCCAAAAAGGGGAGGAATTGGTTATCATGAAGTTCCACCACCTTTCAATCATTATTACACGTATGACCCTAGTAATCAGAAATCTGTTGATGTTGACTATGGTCAGACAGTTCCAGTTCAAGTTACTACTAAAGAACCAGAAGTTAGTAAGCCTGTTGCAAGTGTTAAGATTTCTGCTCCGAGTCCTGTCTCATCTAACTCAGACAAGTCCTCTGAGTCGTGTGAGACAAAACAAGAGGGAGTGTTACCCAAAAGTGGAGAGAAAAATAAAACACCTGAAAAGAAGTCTCCACTAAACCTGTATGTCCCACCATATGTGAGACAAACGGGCAGTAATACAGCCTCAACATCTAAGACAACTATTGATAAGAAAGTTGAACACAAGAATTGTTTTAGATGTAATCAAATAGGACACCTTGTTGCTGATTGCCCTCTGAAACAGAAATTCAGAGGTGTGAGGACTTCAAAATCTGAGAAAAGAACTAACGGTAATCAATATAATGGTAAAAATGAAAACCCATCAAATTTCAGAAAATGGACTAATTCAGGTTTTCAAAAAAATAGATCTCAGTTTTACACTGCTAACAACCAAACTTTAAGTAATAATTCTTTTAATTCACGAAGGTTTGGATGGCCTCATAGTCAATCCACAAGAAGGTATCCTGTTAGGACTCACAGAAATTATTATGATACTAACTTTGGACAGCCAAGGTACGGAATGTATCGACCCAAGACCAATCGGTCTTGGGTCCCCAGATTTTAATCATCTGCTTTAATCGTGCAGGAACAGTTGAACAGGGCTGCCAACAATCAATGGGTTGTGGATAGCGGCTGTTCCCGGCACATGACAGGTAACAAGAAATTGTTACACGACTTGAAACCTGTTCAAGGAGGAAGAGTGAGTTTCGCAGGAGAGAGCGGTGGAAGGATTACGGGAATAGGGACGGTGTCGAATGGAAAGATGACTTTGGAGAAAGTAAACTTTGTTGAAGAACTGAAGCACAATCTGCTGAGTGTTTCGCAGATTTGTGACAAAGACTACACTGTACATTTTACAAAGAATGAAGCGATTGTGTTGTATCCTGGTTTTAAGATACCAGAGGATTGGATTGTTATGAAGGCTCCAAGAGTGAAGAATACGTATATCATGGATATGAGATCGACTGAGATGGCCACAGAAGAATCGTGTCTTCTGTCAAAAGCAACTGAATCGGAGTCCGAGTTGTGGCATAGGAGAATGGGGCACATTCATCTTCGGAAAATGAACTACCTTGTCAAGAATGGGCTTGTGCTGGGTGTTCCCTTGAAGAATTTCAACTTTGAAGACAAATGTTTATCATGCAAAAAGGGAAAGCAACACAAGAAATCCAATCACTCCAAGAAGGTCAATTCAATTGTCAGTACCCTAGAATTACTTCACATGGATCTCTTCGGTCCCGTGAATGTATGAAGTCTAGGAGGAACATCGTATTGCTTGGTGATCACTGATGATTTCTCACGATATTCCTGGGTATATTTCCTGAAGTCAAAGGATGAAACAGTGCAGATGGTAAAGAATTTGATTACCAAGGTTGAGAATATCATGGGGAAACGGGTTAAATTCATCAGGAGTGACAATGGAACTGAGTTCAAGAACTATGAGATGGAGATCTTCTGCTTACAGAAGGGGATAGAACACCAATACAGCGCACCGTATACACCGCAACAAAATGGAGTGGCTGAGAGGAAGAACAGAACCTTAATTGAAGGAGCCAGAACCATGCTGGCTGATTCGAAACTTCCCGTGGTGTTCTGGGCTGAAGCTGTTGCTACAGCCTGTTATATCCTTAATAGAGTGTTAACTGTTAAAATATTAAATAAAACCTGTTATGAACTTATGCATGGGAGAAAGCCAAACTTGAGTGGTATTGAACCATTCGGGTCCCCATGTTCGATATTAAAGACTAATTCTAAATTTGGTGAAGTAGCCGACGAAAGAATCTTAGTCGGATACGTTGTTGGGACTCCCAACAGACGGGTCTTTAATACATCGAACAGCAAGGTTGAGGTGGTGTGTAACACTGATATCACAAGTTACAAATCACCAAAACCAAGCTCGGGACCCGCTGGGGTTTTCGACTATGATAGACTTTTTAAATCTTTTAACATACCTTATCTGGATTTTGCAGAAGTTGAGGAAAGAATTGCTACGAAGATGATATGCGATGAGGAAGACACTTTGGTGCAACGACCACAGTATGATGAATGTCAGCATTCCTCGTCAAATGCTATCAATACCCCTGCTGCCTTTACTGAAGAGGAATTCATCAATCCGTTTCACTCTCAACATCAATCACCCATTGATGAGCTATCTTCGAACTTGGAAGATAATCTGAATATCAGTTCGGTTCCGACTACGAGAATTCACAAAGATCATCCTTTGGAGAACGTGATAGGTGAACTGTCCGCCGGTGTACAAACAAGACAAAGCTTGAATAAGCACACCTGTGTTTACACAAGCATTAAAGAATCAGGCATAATCAACGAGTGCTTGTACACCTGCTTTATCAGCCAGATTGAACCAAAGAACTATCAAATGGCTCTTAAGGACAGCTCGTGGGTCGAAGCCATGCAAGAAGAGTTAGCTCAGTTTAACAAAATGGAAGTATGGAACTTGGTTGCAAAACCAAGAAATGTGCATGCGATTGGCACGAAATGGGTCTTCAAATGTAAGAGAGATGAGAAAGGGATTGTTATCAGGAACAAGGCGAGGCTGGTTGTTAAAGGCTTTAATCAACAAGAGGGGATTGATTACAATGAGGTGTTTGCTCCTGTAGCAAGATTGGAAGCCATTCGTTTGTTTTTGGCATTTGCTGCTCATAATGAGATGAAGGTCTTTCAGTTGGATGTGAAGAGTGCGTTCCTAAACGGTAAAGTCGACGAGGTTGTGTATGTTGAGCAACCTCCGGGTTTTCCTGACCCTGACTTTCCCGATCACGTGTACAAGCTAAGTAAAGCGCTGTATGGACTACATCAGGCACCTCGTGCCTGGTATTCAACCTTATCAGGTTACTTGCTTGAGAATGAGTTTGAAAGAGGTAAAATTGATAGCACATTGTTCTTCAAGAGAAAGAGTAGCGACTTTCTGCTGGTGCAAGTCTACATGGACGACATTATCTTTGTTGCATCAAAGGTCGCCATGTGTCAGGAGTTTGAGGCCGTCATGAAGAAGAGATTTGAAATGAGTGCTATGGGTGAACTAACTTTCTTTTTAGGATTGCAGGTTGATCAGAAGAAAGAAGGGATGTTCATTCATCAGACGAAGTATGTCCATGATGTTCTCAAACGCTTCAAGATGGAGGACAGCACTCCATATGATACTCCAGTCTGCGTCAATCACAAATTGGGTGCTGATTAAAACAACGATGCAGATGTGGACCCAACCTAATATCGGGCTATTATAGGTTCTTTAATGTACTTAACTGCTTCTAGGCCTGATATAATGTTTGCTGTTTGTCTTTGTGCACGCTTTCAGGCAAACCCAAAAGAATCTCATTTGAAGGGTGCGAAGAGGATACTGCGGTATCTCAAAGGCAAGCCGAAGCTGGGGTTGTGGTACTCGAGAGGAGGAGACTTGGAGCTAGTCGCTTACACAGATTCTGATTATGGAGGGTGCAATCAGAGTCGGAAGTCTACAACTGGTGGATGTCAGTTTCTTGGTGGCAGACTAGTGTCGTGGCAATGCAAGAAGCAGACCTCAGTCGCAATTTCAACCTGTGAAGCAGAATACATGGCAGCATCCAACTGCTGCTCCCAGGTTCTTTGGATTCAACAACAGTTGCGCGATTATGGTCTGAATTTCTCACTTACTCCTATTTGCATTGATAACACTGCTGCTATCTCAGTAACTAACAATCCCGTGAAGCTCAGTAAAACTAAACATATTGACATACGTCATCATTTTATACGGGATTGTGCTGAGAAGAAACTGATTGAGCTCGAAAAGGTTGACACGTTAGATAATTTCGCTGACCTGTTCACGAAAGCGTTTGACAAAACTAGATTTCAAAACCTTGTTGAGCTGAATGGGATGATCAATCCCGAGTAACCATGTCATATGTTTGTGTTTGAAAGAAAAAAAAAAAAAAAAAAACGTCACTATCGCTTTGAATTATGTCAGTTGCCTCAGTTTGAAGGACATGTCTTCGGATATGTTTGGTCCTCATTTCTACTTGTAGAATATGAGGATAGCCATTAACCAGATGACTGAAAGTGACCGGGGCGGTTTATGATGAGTTTTCATTCTTTCGCTGAAAATTAGTCGATCATACTTAGTTAGAAGGACACATACTAGTATGTGGTCGGTCCAGCTGATCCATTGGATCTTCGGGATAGCCGTTCACCTGAAGACTTTGATTTGGTCGGGGCGATTGATGTTAAAATTTTTTTTTCTTTTCGGGAGATGAAATTATTTTTCAAGTCTACTACTTCGTAAGAAGTTACTTTACTATGATTAACAGAAAATTGATCTAACCTTGGAAAGTGATAGATATACTGATTCTGTGTGCTTAACTAGTGAAGTTATAAGGCCTAAAAGACTTTAGAACAGTCATTGTATGTCATGGTAGCTTTTTATGGTGCGTAAAAGTAGAAGTGATACTAACTAAATCTACTCGATTTTATGTGGAAACTCCTTAAGAGTTGTGCATGTCTTCATACATATCTTTCCGAATGATAGGCAGAAAAGCGATTACCCAGTCATACACGAGCCCGTGAGTGTTCTGATTCCCGTGAAGATAGAGTGTCAAGACGCTGCAGTGATCCAGATTCGGGACTTGCAGTTATTTTCTACTTGAAGTTGTGTATATACATGTTAAAAAAAAAAAAAAAAAAACACTTCTAGAGTTCATAATGTTAATGATTGTCAATCAAGACGCAAGAAGATGAACAGGAAGCAGAGTCTAAGATCGAAGAGTAATTACTACTTAATCAGACACTACGGGTCGAGGTCAATTCGGGGTGACTTGGGGAAAGCCAAATACGCCTTGAGAATAGATAGGAGGCATCATAATCTCTGAGTTGTTGCCCACTTAAGTTTTGAGCTTAATTGAACCTAACTCGTATCACAGAAACGATGAAAACCATTTTAAGTAGATTACCTGCTTACAACCTGTTTCTTTATGTCATAATACAGCTGAACACGGATCTGTGTGACAGTCACGAAATTAGTATGATTCCTGTTCGGATCTTTTCAAAAACATGGTAGTCCCTGTCGAGACTGAAATTTGATCCCGTGTACTTTAATTTTTCAAATTTTTGTTACTTTTGTAATTGTTTGATTTTATACCTGGTTACTTGGTCTTGATCGTATCATTTAACGCTTTAAAGGATGTTTTTAAAACTTTATTGAAAATTGTTAAAAGTATAGGGGTTTGTTTTGTAAATACAGGCGAACTTGTTTATAACTTCGCCTGGAATAGGCGAAGTTATCGATAACTTCGCCTGTACTAACTTTGACCCTATATAAAGGAAGTTAAAGGTCAAACAGTTTCATTATTTCAAAATCTCAGCGAACTTATCCTCCGAAACCTTAGCGAACTTATCGATCTAAAGCGTCTGTGTTCTTATTTCGATTATCAATCCTTGATTCAAGGTGTGTAGGGTTTGGTTATCATATTATCAATGTCTTTTGAGGTTAATCATCGGTCGTTTCGACTCGATTCTCGACCTCGTCTTTCGAAACCTTAAACACCCGATTTCAAACTTGTTTTTACGTGATAGTAGACTACTAGAACGTCTAAAACTTCATAAAATCATGTATTTCGGAGTCCTCGATCTCCGAAATCATCATCTACACGTCGTTCGTAAATCCTAACTGTTGCCGATTCGAATTCGGCGAAGTTACAGTTTAGGCGAAGTTATCCGTAACTTCGCCTGAGGTTTAACTTCGCCTGATTATTGATTTTGAAACAGTTTATGAGGCGATGTTGTGATTTGGCGAAGTTATCAGTAACTTCGCCTGGACCATTTTACTTAACTATTATCAGACGAAGTTCAAGTTGAAGCGAAGTTGTTTCCCAACTTCGCCCCACCTTTAACTTCGCCTATACAGAATTGATCACAACTTCGCTCATGGTAACAGGCGAACTTGTGATTCGCTTTGACATTTATCTAACTTAACCTGTTTGTTGCAGATATGGCTGCTGTTGCTGGAGCAGGTGGTGCAGGAGGTGATGACGGAGGTGATCACCAGAGACAGTTCTTCCCGGGTCACAACATGTACATAACATTAGACCCGGAGGCGAGCGGAGTTGATGATTTCCGCGAAATCATCACATTTCTTTTACGCTCGAGGATATTCCACGCGATTACAACAACTCTACCAATATCCTTGCCCAATATTGAGGATTTCTGGCAGACAGTGGAATACGACTGTAGAGTCGAGCCCCCGGTGATGCGCGCAACAGTCAACAATCAGATTGTTCAGTTCTATTCTGAACAAATCCGGGCGGCTTTACGATTTGGGAATGAGACAAGGGATGATCCAACAGAGTTTGTAGCTCCTTTCCGTGATGGAGCGTTTTTGAGAATGGGATACTCTGGTCCCTTGGGGGATACACAGAGGAGGAAAGGCTTTTTACTTGACCAGTGGCGCTTTCTCATGCATATTATGATCGTTTGCATGTCAGGGAGAAAGGCGGGCACTGATGGTATGGGCGCGACCATGCAGTCAGCGATGACTACTCTGACTTACAACAAGCGATTCAGCTTTAGTCAGATGGTCTTTTATGAGATTGATCGTCAAAGAAGAGCGATGGCGCGTGAGCGATTCATCATGTATCCAAGATTCCTACAAATGATCTTGAATCATGTTGCTCCAACGCTTCCTCAGCGCCGTCCGATCCGATACGTTGAGAGTGTGAACAAACGGATCTTCGCCCAATGTAGATCCTCCAGTGCGAGGAGCAAACCTGAGCTCCGTCCTCGACATACTCCACTCTTTGGGTACTTGATCAACCCGGGGTATGTGCCTGCTCGAGGGGACGAGTTTAGGGACCCGGCACCACAACAGGCAGGAGCACCTCAAGCTATACCTTCTACTCCTGTTGTGTCACCGGAGGAGAACGTGGACCTTGATGCAGAATTTGGTGGTCAAGGCTTCTTTGATATGGATCGGGTGGATCCAGAGGAGAACGTTCAGGTTCCGGTTGAACGTACTTCGACTGTGAATGTTACTAGGTGTAAGGCCCCGTTACCGGTAGCCCTACTTTAGCGTCGGATTTACTCATAAACACAGTTCTTCAAATCAGAGTTTATTAAAACTTTTCGCGGAATATAAAACATCAATCATTTGTTACAAAACATTAAATCTTTTCTTTGATACCATAACACAAAACTTTATATTTAAAACATCTTTACTTCTTTCTTCAGATGCCAGCCGTTCAATCCATGCCGTGTGTCATCCTCATGCTAACTCTATAATCAGCTCACCTGCGTGCATACTAAAAGTCAGCTACGCTGAGTGAGTTCTAGTTAATCAGGCAACATACAATTTTATTCTCATATATTTCTTAACGTATCCGAAGACACATATTTCTACCTCAACCTCGTATAAATATCCATAGGAGGATCATCACGTAATATCTATTAAAAGAACCTTTACCATTACCATACTATATAGAATTTCCATAGGAGGAACACTCTGAATACTTTCCATAGAAGGAACACTTTACTATCCATAGAAGGAACCCTATACTTTCCATAGAAGGAACACTATACTTTCCATAGAAGGAACACTATACTTTCCATAGAAGGAACACTATACTTTCCATAGAAGGAACATTATACTTTCCATATAAGGAACTCTATATATATCCATATAAGGAACACTATCTATAAGTTATTATTTAATATCCATGTAAGGAGCTAATCACTTCCCTTGACGATACGTGCAATATCCGAAGATCGTTCACGTACCGACAAGCTTCCATTCATAATGTTTATACATCATCCTCACATTACATACAATATTAATATCTTTATTTACATCCTGACAGTACGTGCAATATCCGAAGATCGTTCACGTACAGTCATGCAATCAATCATATCTATCACATATATCATACACGGCATACACTTATCACTTAGGATAAATGTATTAACAACACATCGAGTATGCACGCAGCCCCGAAAACATAACACATAAATGGGGCTAGAAACTCACCTGAACACGGTTATGTTCACCGTTAATCGTAATCCCTTTCTTCAGTTGTGCACGGCTGACTGTATAACAAGTATACGTATCAATTAACTATCACTTCTCATAATGTATCTCTATCTTTATATGACCCACAACGAACGGGGGTCCGGGGGCAGCGCCCCTGGCAGCGGGGTCTAGGGGCGGCAGCCCCTAGCAGGGTCCAAGGGGCAGAGCCCCTGGCTGGGGTCGAGCTGCCAGGTCAGCTTGGAAAAATTTTATTTCCATTAACTGTCTTAACACATTTTTCATTAGATTTTAAATTTATTTTCTAAACGAACTTGGCTTTAGGCGAAGTTAAACCTCAGGTGAACTTAGCTTTAGGCGAAGTTAAACCTCAGGCGAACTTAGCTTTAGGCGAAGTTAAACCTCAAGCGAACTTAGCTTTAGGCGAAGTTAAACCTCAGGCGAACTTAGCTTTAGGCGAAGTTAAACCTCAGGCGAACTTATCATCAGGCGAACTTAAACCTCAGGCGAACTTGTCATCAGGCGAACTTAGCTTGCAGGCGAAGTTCATCAGGCGAAGTTAGCTTGCAGGCGAAGTTCATCGCTTGAAGGCGAAGTTGCCCAGATGAAGGCGAAGTTGCCCAGAAGTCCGCTGTTTCGGTTTCTGATCAACATTTCGGGCGATTTTAACACCCTTGTTAAGGTTCAATACCACCCACTACACTTCCCAACCATTTTCGGTCGTTTATACACTAAAAGCTCGGATCTTTAAACTTCCAAGATCAACAATCATACCTTTTGAGCTTGTTTGGATATCGTTTATCTTGGTATCACCACTAATCTTTCTCTCTTACCCGGACCTCGCTCGATCCTTCCTTCTTTCTCGGCCCGGCCGGCGGCGGTTTTGGGTGTGTTTGGTGTGTGTGTATGTATGTGTTTAGGAGAGTGGGGGAAATATGAAAGATATTTTGGGATTTTGGGGGTATTTATATCCCTGAAATCCCATTCTCATTTAACCCATCTCAATTAATCCAAATCCATAACCAACGTCCATTACCCGACACTAGCCCGACCCATACCAACTCCTACTCTTTTATTTATTTCCTGATAACCCGAGTAAACTTTCCCTCTATTATTAAGTAATATAATTAATATTATCTTGAAATTTCGGGATGTTACACTAGGGCAGCTACAACGGTGGCTGGCTCAGATTCTGATGATGAAGTGGCAGAGGCAAGAAGGATTATGGTAACTCGAGAAAGACTACATGGGAAGAGAAAGAGAACTGTTGAGGACAGCGAGTCTGATTATGAGGAAGAGGTACAACAGTTGATCCGGAGGTCAAGAAGGGAACGGATAGGTGCAGGATCAGGAGCCGGTGAGAGCTCTAGGGTGGTACGTTTCACTCCACCAGCACTATCCGGTATGACAATGGTTCCCTCATCACTACAGGTTACAAGGCCAAGCGCTACGGGTGTTCCCGTGGTGGCTACCTCGTCTACTTTTGGCCTCCCACCCACTACCTTCCAACTTTCGACTCCTGAGATCGTTTCATTGCCGCCTCCGACCGTTACTCCATCGGAGGTCGTGGCACAATTTATAGAGTCGACTGTTGTGGCCACTGCAGGGCTATCGGTGACGATTCCACCTGCGGTTACGTCTATCTCTACTTCTGAGGTCCCGGTGACATCGGAAATCCCTCCTCAGTACACTCAAGATATATCACATATGAGGTTCGATTTCGATGCAACCCTATCAGATTCTGAACGAATAGCAGCACTGGAACGGGTCGTGGCAGAGCAGTCAAGGATTAATCTTATCCAGACCCAGGCTATTCAGCGCCTAGTTACAGAGAATCAGATGCAGTCGTCCCTGCTGGTACAACATGGAAAAATCATAGATGCTTTCAAGGAGTTCTTGGCATCTCAGGGGGAGACGAGCTGTAAAGGCGACGAGTTGAGGACCAAGAGACGAAATGATAGAGACGATGATCCCAATGCATCGAAAGATGCAGGTGGTGAGTTGCCAAGAACTGATCAAGCTCTTGGAACTTCCACAACTCAGGGGGAGTCGACAACTGCAGCTGGTGGTGATGATGTGGTGGTGGTGGATGTAGAGGAGATGGATGATGTTTTGGTTGGTGATGATGATGTACTACCGAGTGATGTGATAGAGAAGATTGGTGAAGAGATTATGATTGATACAGAGATAGAAGAGGGAGAGATAGTTGAGGAAAATATTGAGCATGACATTCCAGATGTTGAGAAAGCAGATATGAGTAAAGAGATGGCAAGTGATGAGTCTGAATGGGAAGAGCAGCCTAGATGGAAGGAAGGCTATGCTCAGTGGTTCGTCAAAACGAAGAAACCGGCGGTTCCTACAATGTTTAAGAAGAGTTACAACATTAAAGGCTATGCTGAAGCGAAGAAAGGAATTATTTGCTGGATATATGATGAGCAGTTGAGGCTCTTCGTGATTAAAAGGTATGACGGTGTTCAGTACTTTAGAAGGATGTTAAGATCGTTGAATACACTGCCAGAATGTGAAGTGAAAGACTTAGCCAGATTGGGATTGATAAACAGAAGTGACGATAATATGGCTAGAGTCATTGGGAAAATTGTGTGGAAAGAGAGTATAAAAGAGAAGAAATTTGAGCTGTTGAAGCCACAAAAGGGAAAACTTGTTGAAGATAAGGATAGAGGTTTGAGAGCTGATGGAAAGCCTTGGATGATTATGAAGTATAAACCGATCCGGTGTTTGAAAGAAGTACCGATGAAGCTAATGCCCAAGGATGTGCTTAAAGACCTGAAGTGGTGGTTTGTAGATTGTGAGACAGCTGAGGCAGTGATGGAAGACGTAGATGAACAAGAGCTGCTTAGAGTGTACGATCCGATGCACTTGGTAAACTTATCGCAAGCTGATTTGCAGGTGTTGAATGACAAGAAGATATTTTATATTCCTGCTTGGAAAGAAGAAGCGAGGAAATATCAAAGAGTTGTCTCGGTTTGTGTTCGAGAAGGAGTGCATGCTTGAAGATAGAAGATTGAAGATTACTAGACACGTGTTTGAAGCTAAAGAGATGAAGCTACTGCCAAGGGGGAGTCTGTTGGTGCATGATGTCAGTAGTTCAGTGTCGAGTGTCTGTAATCGTGTTAGTTAGATTTGAGTTTTGTATGTAAGCGAAGTTACTAACAAGTTCGCTTATATGGGCGAACTTGTTAGGCAAGCGAAGTTAGGGACAACTTCGCCTGAACATGCCAGGCGAAGTTGTCGTGTCTATATAAGCCATTTGTATACGGCTTATTCATTAGAAGTTAATAAGATTAAGAGTTTATTCGTGTATTCGAGTCTGAGAGTTTTGTATTCAGTGATCATAGTATCACGTGTTTACGGTTGGAATACAACGTGTGTTTGGTTATCGTATCGTGTGTTAGCTCGTATTGTTTTCTATACTCGTAACGTCTTACGTAGGGATTCCGCACCTACGTAGAACGCGAAATCTCGTGTAGATCCGGCTGGGAACCTACAGTGTTGTATAACCAAACTCTTTGACCAACTTCAAAATTCTTCAACCGGATGTTAGCATCGTGAACTTTCTTCATCTTTTCCTTGTAAGTGGACGCACAATCGTATGAGTCGTCTCTCAACTTATCAATCTCGCATAAAGCCAACTTCCTTGCCTTAACTACATCATCATAATCCATATTAATCTGTTTAGTAGCCCAAAACGCTCTTTGTGCGATTTCTATCGGTAAATGGCAATCCTTTCCATTCATAAGTCTATAAGGAGTGGTTCCAATTAGCGTTTTATATGCGGTTCCGTAGGCCCATAAAGCATCGTTCAACTTGGTTGACCAATCCTTTCGGTCCGTCCGAATGGTTTTCTGTAAAATCTGTTTGATTTGCCTATTGGAAACCTCAACCTGTCCACTAGTTTGTAGATGGTAAGGAGTTGCAACCCTATAATCAACACCATATCGTTTAAGCAATTTCCCAAATTTAAAGTTCTTAAAATGAGATCCCCCCATCACTTATGATGGTCGGGGGACTCCAAATCTAGAAAATATGTTACTTTGAACAAAATTGCAAACGACTATGTGATCATTTGTCCTAGTGGCTATCGTCTTAACCCATTTAGAAACATAGTCGACGGCCACTAGGATGTACAAATTATCGTGCGAGTTTGGGAATGGGCCCATGAAATCGATCCCCCAAACATCAAAAATGTCAACTACTAGGGTCGGGTTCAAGGGCATCTCATCCCTCTTAGAAATGCTCCCGAGTTGTTGACACTTTAAACAGTGTGTCGCGAACTCGTGAGCATCCTTAAACAATGATGGCCAAATGAAACCACTCGTAAAGACTTTTTGAGCAGTTTCTGGCCACTAAAATGACCACCACACGCAGACAAATGTGCGTGTTCCAACACCGATCGGACATCCTCCTCGGGTATGCATCATCTGATAATTTGATCTGCACCAATCTTGAAAAAATCTGGATCATCCCAAATGTATTGTTTAGCTTGGGACATCAACTGTTTCTTCTTTCTCCTTGGCCAATGCTCCGGTATGTCACCTGAAACTTTAAAATTAACAATATGAGCAAACCATGGATTTTGTGAGACTGCCAAGATGTGCTCATCCGGGAAGGACTCGTTAATGGGCGCGTCTGTGTTCCCATCTTCCACCATAATTCGGGACAAGTGATATGCAACAACATTTTCGCTTCCTTTCTTATCCCGAATCTCTAGATCAAATTCCTGCAGCAACAAAACCCATATGATGAGCCTCGGTTTTGCATCCTTCTTATCCATGAGGTCCTAACTGCAAAATGGTCAGAATAAATGATTACTTTACTTCCCCAAATATATGACCTGAATTTGTCTATAGCATATACTGCTGCTAGTAACTCTTTCTCGGTTGTTGTGTAATTCAATTGAGCATCCAAGAGAGTTTTACTCACATAGTATATGGCAACTGGTTTCTTGTCAACCCGTTGTCCCAAAACAGCCCCGACCGCATAATCACTTGCATCACACATTATTTCAAAAGGTAAACTCCAATCGGGTGATTGCAAGATCGGGGCTTAAACTAATTTCAATTTCAATATGTAAAGGCTTTAGCACATTCGTCATTAAAGTCAAACAGGGCATCCTTAAACAATAAATCAAATAAGGGTTTGGTAATGTCACTAAAACCCTTAATAAACCGTCTATAAAACCCGGCACGCCCCAAAAATGATCTAATGTCTTTAACCCGTGGGATGAGGTAGAGTAGAAATAACTTGAACCTTAGCCCGGGCCACCTCGATCCCATGACTCGACACAACATGACCCTACACAATCCCTTCTTGAACCATAAATTGACTCTTTTCCCAACTAAAAACCAAGTTCGCGACACATCTTTTAAAACTCTTTCGAGTTGATTTAAACATGACTCGAAAAATGTGTCGAAAATCGAAAATCGTCCAAGAAAATTTCTAAAGGGTCCCCCACCATATTGGAAAAGGTACTCATCATGCACCTTTGAAAGGTGGCGGGGGCGTTACATAGCCCAAATAGCATCCACCTAAATGCGAATGTGCCATACGGGCAAGTAAACGTAGGCTTCTCATGATCTTCAAGATGAATATCTATCTGGTTATACCCAGAATAACCGTCTAAAAAGCAATAAAATTTCTGACCAGATAGCTTTTCGACAATTTGATCGATAAACGGAAGCGGAATCTGATATTTCGATGATGCCACGTTCAGTTTTTGATAATCAATACAAATGCGCCACCCGGTTACCAGCCTGGTGGCGACCTCGTTACCTGAGTCTTCCATGACGACTTGGATGCCCGCCATTTTTGGTATTGTCTGTGTCGGGCTCACTCACGTGCTGTCTGAGATAGCAAAAATAATCCCAGCAACCAACCATTTCAGTACTTCTTTCTTCACCACTTCCAGCATGTTCGGGTTCAACCTCCGCTGAGCATCGTGTGCGGGTTTGACAGTCAGATCTGTTAAAATATTGTGCATCACGATCGAAGGACTGATTCCCTTCAAATCCGCTATCGTCCATCCGATTGCTTCCTTGTTTGCAACCAGCACCACCATCAAAGCATTTTCCTATTCAAAAGATAAGTTAGAAACTATAATAACAGGCAAAGTATTATTCTTACCATGGAAAGCATATTTTAAATGTTTTGGGAGCTCTTTCAGCTCGAATTTCGGTGCTTCCAAAATTGACAGTTTCAACCCGATATTGATCTTCTCATGAAGTGGTTCCAACTGAACTGACTAGGGTGGACGGTCTCCTCGCACAGCTGCGATCTCCATGTGTTTCTCCTCCTCTTCCAGCAACTTGTCTGTTTCCACCTATAACCTGTCAAACAAAAAAAACGTCTCCGCTGTGCCATTCGTGCTGACGACAGAGTCGTTTAGCTGGATGCACTCGTCAATGACATCAGCCATAAAGCATTCGTCATCGACCGGAGAATCATCTCCACGTGTGAAAACATTAATCCTCAGAATACGGTTACAGAATGCCATGTCAACATTATCATTTCTACAATCAATGTTGGCATTTACGGTGGCCAAAAATGGTCTACCGAGGATAACCGTAGGCTGTTTTGTCCTTTCACCAGAAACTTAATCGAGGACCAAAAAGTCAACTGGAAAATAAAAGTCTTCCACATTGACGATAACATCAGTTAGCATTCCTCGGGGAAGTTTCGGTGTCTGGTCAGCCAAGACAACCGTGGTGGCAGCTGCCCGAAGCGGGCTAAAGTCATACTGATCGTATACACTTCCCGAGAGAATACTGATGCTAGCTCCAACATCTAGAAGCGCCCGTGTCATTTTAAAATACCCACTTGAATGGGTATAATGGGCGTTCCCGGATCTTGTAGCTTGGGTGGAATAGCACCCGAAATAATTGCACTCACATTATCAGTAAAATCAGTCTTTTAGTATGACTCCTTTTTTCTGTGTGCACAACTCTTTCAAATACTTGACATAGGCGGCAATTTGTTTTATGGCATCTAAAGGAGGAATATTGATTTTTTACTTGTTTAAACATTTCCCACATTTTCTCTTGTTGCGGGCCTCTTTTTGATGCCATCTTCGCCTTCGATGGCGCCAATAAAGCATCGGGATAGGGGACGGTTTTCACCTTCTCATTGTCCTTAGAGTTGTTGGTGTCATCCTTCGAAACCAATTTGTTAATTATAGTTTCACTTTTATTAGGTACATTTAATTTAACCGATTCTGGCTCGTCATCAATGACGAGATTTTCATCAATCTCTTCCACCACCCCTTCAACCAATGGTGGTGGAACCCCAACCTTATTATCATAATTTTTACCACTACGTAAAATACTTACCTGGTTAACGTGCTTTTTCGAACTCGAGCTGTAGTGGTTCGGGTTGACCGTGGTGTCGCTCGAGAGCTGGCCCGCGTTCTTCTGTTACTTTGCCACGTCCACAGCGAGCTGACCAATCTGCATCAACATCGTCTCTGAAGATTTATCTCGTAACTCGAACTGTTGTTTCGTTTCAGCCTTATGATCAGTCATGACTTTCAACAACGCATCCAACTTTGAGTGCATAGACTCATCCAAATTTCCCAAGGACCCTTTCTGCTGATCCTGATTACCCGAAGAATTTCCACCCCGGTTACCGTGTCTGTTATACCCCCGCATCTGATTATACGAGCCCTGCTGATAACCGCCCTGGCGGTAATTACCCTGTGATCTGTTCTTGCTCGATCCCTGAAAGTTCGGGTTCAACTGAGTAGACGCGTTCTCGTAACGAAAGTTCGAGTGATTCCTCATGCCCGGTTGATATGTGTTTGAATTGAACTCTTGGCCTTTGGAATCCCTGTAAGGGTAGTTAACCTCGTCCATATCATCCTCCTCGTTATCATTAAACTCGGGGCAGTTTTCGGCCTTATGCCCGAGTTCACCACAATCTTCATAAACCGGGAATTTAAAACCAACTTTCCCGAATTCTTTCTTCATACCCTTTCTGTACCCAGCCGGTTCACGTTCAAACTCAGCAATTCTTTCAGACTCACACGTGACTGACTTAACTGACCTAAAGGAAGTACCACGTCTTCGTCTCTCGGCTGCTGCTTCTGCCTTTGAATCTTCACACATAAACTCCAATAAATCCCAGTCATCCTCTTCAGGATAATTCAGCAGCTGACCATTACACGAGGCTTTCAGATGCTTTCGATCCTCGTATGTCAAACCATCAACAAAGCATTTTACTAGTTCCCACAATTCAATCTGGTGATGTGGGCATTTTCTGATCATATCCTTAAATCTGGTAAATGCTTAGTGGAATAATTCGCCCGATAACTGTGAAAAATTGCGAATTTTCATACGGGCCTCCCTCGTCTTCGAATGCAAATAATACTTGTTCAGAAACACTTGCTGCATCTCTGCCTAATTTCTGATAATGTTTGTCGGTAGCGACTTAAACCAGAGTTTTGCTTTGTCTTTTAGGGAAAACTGGAACAACCGCAACTGAACCTCATCTTGACCAAACGTACCATCACCAATCGACCCGCAAATAGCCAAAAAATCGGTCAAGTGAGAATACGGGTCCTCCGAAGCCATCCCGTGAAAATGAGGAACAATGTTAATGTATGATGGCTGGGACTTAAAAGTTTGCTGTCCCGGCACTCGTTCCTGTGGGACCAACGGAGATGCTCCATCTGAAATCGCCGGTCTGAACCGACTGTTAACACCCTGAACCGGGGCCACAAAATTCCTCCTAATCCCCCGGGATTCACCAAACCGCCCCTGTTCACCTGAATACCACGAATTCTTTTGGGCCGTTCCCTCCGATTCACGATGTTTCAACCCCTTCCGTTTATGTTAACTGCTTCAGCCCGTCTTCGTTTCATTGGCTCTTCCACCTCCTCATCCCAATTATCATCACCCATGTCTTCCGGCTCAATATCCTCATTCTCGGGCTCAACTGCCCGCTTTCGTCTAACCCACCGATTAACCTCCTCCTCAACTTCCAAACCTCGGTTCACATTATTATCTTCCCCTTCGTCTTCATCTTATGTTAGAATACTAGGTTGAACATCATCGAGATTTATCCGAAATCTAGGATTAGGGTTATTATTTGGAACTACTGGCCCAGCCTGGTCAAATTCTAAGTTTTGGTTTTGGTTTCGGGATCTGGAAGCATGAGGTGAGTTATTTTGGTCGTTTTGGTGATTGAAATCTGGTGGTGGAGGTATGTTGTCTGGGTGAAACATGTTACTTTGTGAAAGTGGGTCTGGGTTCTGATTTTCATTCTGGTTTTGGTTTTGGATTTCATTCTGGTTTTGGTTCTGGTTCTTGTTCTAATCGTCCATATCTGAGGTTCTATTCTGAGCTCGATTCTGCCGAGCTAATCTCTCAATTTCTGGCTAGAAATAAGTGGTGACTGTCTACCCGAGTGGCGGGTGTGCATAGACCTGTTACCTGCACAAACAACACACCCCGCGTAAAATGGAAAAATAAAATTTAAACTAAAAACTGGAAACTAAAATTAAAATTAAAATAAACACAAAAATCAAATAACACGAAAAACACTAAGCGCACTAACTCCCCGGCAACGACGCCGTTTTGATGACCGTCGTTCAAGTCATGCAAAAACCTAGTTAAACTATCTAGATAGAATAAGTAAGGTAACCTAATATCATTTGTAACAAACCTGGTTTGTAAAATTACTTTAAAAATCTATGGTATCCTAATATAATTATGTTTGCGATAATCATATGCTTACGATATACATGGCGTCACGCACTCGCGCTTCCATTTTGGCGGGGTGTGACACACGCAGGGTTTGATGGGACTCAAGGTGCCACTACCATACTTCAGTGATACGAAAAAATGTAGAGTATATTTCTCCACATCGAATATCCTGAAGATAAGCACCCGTTTTGCTTCAAGTGTATTGGAGAAAGGTGCACTTACCTGGCAGGTGAAGGAAAAATCAACTCGAGGTGCTGACACTGCCATGGTTTTTCCGTGGAATGCCCTAAATGACATGATGACTAAACAGTTATGCCCTTCAAATGAGCTCATGAATTCGGAGACCGAGTTTTGGAACCTCAAACAATAGATTGGTGAACACCCAGCTTTCACCTCTCCTTTCAACGAACTCGGCGTGCTGCCCCATTCTCGCGTGCCATAAAAAAGTGCATTCGGGGACTACCGAGACAAATCCCAGATAACTTCTTGAGTGGTGCTCCCAAGGAACTTGGAGACGCGACCGTGAAACCACTGTTGTTCCCAATGCTCCTTTGAGGTTTGCTCAACCTAACTTCGGTCATGTGAAGTATGTTCAACCCATTAACTAGATACGAACTTGCTATAATTGTGGTGACCTTAAACACTTTCACAACGCGTGTCCATGACTCTCAAATGTGAACTCACTTCAGCTTGCCCCGACACCGCTATACCAGGTTCAGACGTACCAAACCCAGCAGGCATACCAGCCACAGGTTCCACCATTGTTGATTAACAAAGCTCAAGTTCAGCAGCATCTAGCCATTCAAGCTCATGCACCACGAGGTGGTCAAACCGTTCAAGCTGCTCAAACCCTCCAAGATACTCGTGGGCATGCCTTCATGATCAACGCCAACCAAGCTCAGCAAAGCGCCGACGTGGTGAACGGTACATTCCTCGTAAACGACCACTTCGCATCTATTTTATTTGATAATGGTGCCGATATGAGTTTTGTGTCTTTTAAATTTGAACTTTTGCTTGCTAAACCCTGATCTAAGCTTAGAAACTCATATTCTGTTGAGTTATCGAATGATAATTTTATTTCAATTGATTCGGTTATTCTAAATTGCAAGTTAGAGCTAAATGGCCACAAGTTTTCTATCGATCTCATTCCAATGCAATTGGGAAGTTTTGACATCATAGTAGGCATGGACTTGTTATCCTTTCATCATGCTGAAATGTTTTGCTTTGAGAGGTTCATTCGTATCCCGCTTGCCAATGGTCAACTCCTCCGTGTCTCTTGTGAAAAGCCTCCTCCCTCGAGATTGAATCTTATCACTTGTTTTCACGCCCAAACGTACTTTCGCAAGAAGTATGTAGCATTCGTAGCTCATGTGGTGGAAAAGAAGGAACGAAAAATTGAAGACATTCATGTTGTTCGCAAGTATCCCAAAGTGTTCCCCGATGATGTTTCTGGTCTTCCTCATATTCGTGAAGTTGAATTTCGAATCAATCTTGTGCTTGCTGCAACCCCGATTGCTAGGGCTCCTTATCATCTTGCACCCTTTGAGATGGAAGAATTGTTTAATCAGCTCCAAGAACTTTCGGATAAAGGGTTCATTCACCCTAATTCGTCTCCATGGGGCACACCTGTGCTTTTCATCAAGAAGAAAGATGGATCTTTTCATATGTGCATAGATTACCGCGTGCTCAACAAGCTCACAATCTATAATCATTATCCATTGCCTCGTATTGGCGACCTTTTCGATCAACTCCAAGGAGCTTCATGCTTCTCAAATATTGATCTTCGTTCGGGGTTATAATCAATTACGTGTGCATGAATATGATATACCCAAAACCACTTTTCTGACTCTATATGGACATTACGAGTTTAGGGTTATGTCTTTCGGACTAAACAATGCAAATGCGGTGTTTATGGATCTCATTAGCCGCGTATGAAAACCTTACTTAGATAAATTCATAATTGTTTTTATTGAAAACATTCTTATTTATTCTAAGTCCAAAGCCGAGCACGAGAAACATATTCATTCCCCCTTGATCTCTTAATTAAGGAACAACTCAATGCTAAGTTCTCAAAGTGTGAGATATGGTTGAAAGATATTCCATTCTTAGGGCATATAGTAAACAAAAAGGGTATCCACGTTGACCCAGCCAAAATCTAAGCCATTAATAATTGGAAAACTCCAACCTCTCCTACCGAATTTCATTCATTTCTTGGTCTTACGAGATACTATCGTCGCTTCATTCTTAATGTTTCCAAGATCGATTTGCCCCTAACCGCTTTAACTCACAAGGATAAACCTTATGAAATGGGGTCAAAGCAAGATGAAGTTTTCAACCTCTTAAGCGTATGCTTTGCGATGCACCGATACTTTCACTCCCCGAGGGCAATGAGTATTTTTTCGTATATTGTGATGCTTCTAATCAAGGCGTCGGTTGTGTCCTTATGCAACAAGGTAAAGTTATACAACATACGACATTAAGTGTATGGTATTCATCGACCACAAGATTCTTCAACATATTTTCGACCAAAAAGATCTAAACATGCGGCAACGATGATGGGCCGAACTACTTAGCGACTACGACTGTGACATTCGTTACCACCCTGGTAAAGAGAACATTGTAGCCGATGCCCTTACTCGAAAGACCCATGTGAAATCAATTATGCTTCATAGCATGACTGTTCAAACCGATCTCCTACTTTGGGTCTTTAAAGCCCAACATGTCTCTGTCACCGAGGGTAATGATGAAATGTCCTGTGGTGCCCAGAATCAACTTGAAACTAAGCATAATGTTTTGTTGTATTACCTCAACCGTTTATGGGTTCCTAATCGTGACGATCTTCGCATATTCATAATGGATGAAGCTCATGTCTCGATATTCCATTCATCCCGGTGCGGATAACATGTATTTCGATCTACCGTCCATATTTTGATGGCCCTGTTTGAAGAAATACATCACGTTATATGTGGCAAAATGCCTTACTTGTGCTAAAGTTAAGGACGAACATCAACGACCACCTGGTTTGCTTGTACAGCCACACAACCCTATTTCGAAATGTGAAGATATATCTATGGATTTAGTTTTTAAACTCCCGACTTATCAAAGCCGCCACGACAGTATTTAGGTTATAGTTGAGCGTTTGACTAAGTCCGCTCATTTTATTCCGATTAACAAAAAGTTCTCAATTGATCAACTCGTTCAGATTTATGTTCAGCTTATTGTTTGTCGTCATGCTATACCTTTGAGTATCATTTCCGATCATGATAGTCATTTTCCTTCACAATTCTGTTCATCGCTTCAAACCGCGTTGGGAACTCGATTGGATCTTACCACATCCTATCCTCCTCAAACAGATGGGCAATCCGAGCAAACGATTCAAACGCTCGAAGACATGCTTAGGTCATGTGTCATGGATTTCGGTGAAAATTGGGATTCTCATCTTCACTTGATTAAGTTTTCATACAATAACATGTTTCATTCGAGTATCGGTGTGGCTCCATTCGAAGCACTTTATGGCCATAAATGTCGTTCTCCTATCTATTGGAATGAGATTGGTGAAACCCAAATCACCGGCCCAGAACTTGTTCAAGAGACCACTGATCGAGTCACTCACATTCGACAAAACCTCTAAACCTCTCATAGCCGTCAAAAGAGTTACACCGATAACCGACGACGATCTCTCGAGTTTAATGTTGGTGGCCGTGTTCTTCTCAAGGTATCCCCTTGGAAAGGTGTTGTTCGTTTTGGAAAGAATGGCAAACTATCTCCTCGATTTGTTGGACCTTTTAAGATTCTCGAATGTGTCGGAAATTGTTGCTTAACTCTCGATCTTCCGCAAGAACTTTCGTGCATGCATCCAACATTTCATGTTTCAAACTTACAGAAATGTCTAGTTGAGGGAAATCTCCAAATACCACTCGATGAAGTGTACGTTGATGAAATAATGCGCTTTATTGAGAAACCGGTGGAAATCATGGATCGCAAAGACAAGGAAACCAAACGTAGTCGTATACCCTTGGTAAAGGTTCGTTGGGAATCCAAGCATGGCGCTGAATCCAACATTTCATGTTTCAAACTTACAGAAATGTTTCAAACTTTTCTGTTTCAAACTTACAACATTTCATGTTTCAAACTTACAGAAATGTCTAGTTGAGGGAAATCTCCAAATACCACTCGATGAAGTGTACGTTGATGAAATAATGCGCTTTATTGAGAAACCGGTGGAAATCATGGATCGCAAAGACAAGGAAACCAAACGTAGTCGTATACCCTTGGTAAAGGTTCGTTGGGAATCCAAGCATGGCGCTGAATTCACTTGGGAGTGGAAATCACGAACTTAAAGGAAACCAAACGTAGCCGTATCCTCATCTTTTTTATACGGATTCTTCTACTTAATTTAGGGACGAAATTCTCTAAAATAGGAAATGCTGTGACATTTGTCAATTTTTATCCGTATTTGTATTTATAAATGTATTCGTTATATCGACCCTTTTTCGTTTCAATGTATTCATATTTGTCGTTCATTATTTAATATCAAATTCGATGTTTTAAAGTTATTATTTGTTTATTATCTTTTCGTTTTGTTCAAACAACAAATTTCCGGAATCTAAAGTTAATAAAATAATCAAGCTCCAAACTATGCTGGTATAATAAGAAAATAATCCTACGATACAAAATTATATCATGTTTATATAACAATTGTAAGTTTAAGGTTCAATGTGTAAATATAGTTTAAAATCAGGTTATATATGTGTACTAGTTTGAGGCCCGTGTACTACACGGGTAGTTTTTCAAAATACAATATTGTAGTTTTGCAAAATACAATATTTAAAAAATAGTCAGTATACAACAATAAACCCGTTATACATTATTAATACAGTCGTTGTATAATAGTCTTTATAAAAGTTAAAGTATAAGATAATTATAAATATCAAATGTTTGACAAAAAAATTAGGAAGTACATATTAAATTAACAAACTTTTAAACATAACTTTTAAACTTATAAACCCGTTAAACACTATTAATACAGCGATGGGGTCTTCACTGGTCCATCGCGTATCGCGATGGACCAGAAGTCAACTTCATTAAACCTGTTATCGTGATACGCGATGGGTCCTCAAGCAAACCCATCGCGTATCGCGATGGGTCTTGTTACCAGCAAACTTTGTCCATCTTTCTCGATTTGCGTGCTGGACGTACCGGGTCTTCATCTCGTGTCACAACAGGTCCAAATTGAGTACTTTAACGCCTATGACCTGAAACACAATAAACACGTATGAAGTGTCGAAGTTCCTATAATAAACGATTAAAACTAAGAAATAAACGAACTAAAACATATACAAATTAACCAACCATCACATCCCCACACTTATCTTTTGCTTGCCCTAAAGCAAACTCTAAAGCAAACATCAACCTCCATCATAGGTATGTAAATTATCATCATTATATTAGTAAGGTTTAAGGTCATACCCAGTAACCCAGACTAACACTTTCTAGATTGACATCCCACAAATACGGTTAGTGCTATAATAAAAATAATAGTGCCGCCCAACCGAGTGTACTTTGTTTCCGGTTAAGGCACACATGCTCATACCCCTCATAATATAACATCTCTCCTCTCGGTTTAATATCTGGACTAGCAAAGTATGTGCTAGTATCACTCTGCTCTCAGTACCAGTCATAAATAACTGTCCATCCATAAAACTTCTTTGACACAAATGCAAATTAAGAGGACTTAAAATGAGTTGTAACGGGGCTAGGTGTAAGGGTATGAAAGAGAAATTTTCAAGTAGCTCAAACGATCCGACCCGGCTTATTACAAAACAACTAAATAAACAATACTAACATAAACACTGAATTAATCTTTTTTTTTAACACAAACGAACTACTAATTACGTAACTGAATATAAACAGACATCTTTTTGGATTTTTTAAGCATAATAAACGTGATGCTTAATATTGAAACAAATACAAATACAAAGAAACCTATTCATCCGGATCGTCTCGTAATATAACATCGGGGTAAATCAAATGAAGAATAGGTCCAAGAAATGTTTTCCAAGGGAACCAACCCCCCGCCCCTCACATTACCCACGCTCATATGTATAATGTATGAGGCCCAACCCCCAGTACCCACACTCTCGCTCATCAGACGAGGCTTAACCTAATTGCCTCTATCACTTTTGCATTTTGCCAACTACGATCCCGTGATCCATGAAACAATTAAATCACTCTCGATAAAAGCACTCAAATGACATGTGTGTACTGTGTATTATATGTGTATTATATATATGTGGTCAAACTCCCACACGTACCGGAGGAATTAGGCTACCGATATAAACACGTGTACCTGTCCCCATGACTCGTTATCCCCGCCTAAACGACCCCATTTTCAACTTCTCGTTATGAAAACATTTGTAAGTAAGACTATTGAGAAGCTGAAAAACAAACCATGACCAGAAACCTATGACTTGGCATTGATGACAATAATTAACAGTTAACAACTTTGGTCTCTGAACACTCTTCTAGGTACTATCGGGCTAAAAATTTCAAATTTCCCACATCCCCACACTTGAGGTTTACATTGTCCTCAATGTTAAAATATTTAAACAATTAATGATCATTTTGGGGACGGGGTTGAAATTGACTATTAAACAATTTAAAACTCAGGGCTCAAATGTGATGGTTCTACTAGCAAATATACAATTACACTTTTAGCATCTAAACTAATAAAACAAAATAAATTATGAAACTGAAATCACCTTATATAAACGAGACTGGAAAAGGACCAGTCGGCTCGTGAACTCTCGTAAACGCTCGTATACTCTCGTCTCAACCATGTATCAAACTGACAACTGAACCTGCAAAATCTCGAGACGTGTAGAAGCAAGCTTCTCATAAGTGTAAGACATAGGTCTTTTTATGAAAATGATTTTATGTTAATTTTATTAAAATAATTACCGATCCTAATTATGTCGTTTCATAATAAATTTTGTTAAACAAGTTAAAAACGTTAAAAAACCTAACTCACTTTTGTAGGAATAATGATTGCATTTAACGTATGCAACAAGCCCTTTAAACCTCCTGGTAGCCCGAGAGGACGAGTGGGGTCTCGTGAGGGTTTATAGCGAACAACACTCACAAAGTTCAGTTACAACATAATATACAAATAAATCAAACACAACAGATATCAAAGATATATATACATATACGCCCAACCAGTTACCATACAATATTCTCAATAATATAATATTAATATAATACAAACCATGAGAATAAAAATAAAATAAAGTAAAAAGGTAACCAAAAGTCTACTGCGCTGGTGGATCATCAGTAGTATCCTACGGGTCCACAGGCTGCTCCTCTGTAATGATCAGTGAAGGTGGGAGCGGGTACCTGCGAAGCAACTAAAAGTAGTCTAAAACAGTCATCATGACGGGCCAGGTGCGCCCGCGCCTCCCCCCTCTCGGCCCGAACCTCCTCCAATATCTGCTGCTTCTGCTGATAGGTCATCGCGAGTGTGACTGGCTGCTACGGCTGCTGATGCTGAGGTGGCGGCTGGCGAAGCTCGTACTACTGCTGCGGCCGCATCATGCGAGGGACTAAGATATGCTGTCAGTGTGTCGGAATGCCCCTCTGCATGGCGACGGCTGCTGCTTATCCCTCTGACGGTGGCACCTGCGGGGCCCTTTCGGACCGAGATGAGCCTCGGCGGATCATGTAGCTCACAGATCCCGGCCCTCCGAGCATCCTCCAACCCAAACGCCACTGTAGCCGGTAGTTGAAGATTGAACCTTATCTTATAAACTGGTTATGGTTGAGATGATTGATTAGGCATCGGGATGCAGATTAAAGATTTCGATCGATATATAATTTGGAGGGGCTTACACTGAAGGGGAGATCTGATATGGAAGACGTCAGATGATTGGTAGATTTGTGAAGCTACAAGACAGATTCAGATACTGTTGGTTGAAGACAGGATTGATGTTGCATATATATATATGTGAAGTTCAACATTGAAGATCACTGTGCAATGTCTGAAGATCGAGTCTTACCAGGAGAAGAACCTAGAAGATCATCAGTTGAGGGGGAGTCTGTTGGTGCATGTTTTGTAACAGATGATCTTTAGTGTTTGTTAGAATTGAGAACAACGGTCGAGGGGGAGTCTGTTGGTGCATTTTGTGACTGTCGTATGCAATTCCGACCAGCTGGGGAGAAGTTGTTGACGGAGCCAACTTTGCCATACGTGAAGTTAGGAAAAACTTCACCTGTTGGTGATGTTAGAACAGCTTCACCTTGAGGCCCAAGCCAAGCCCGCGAAGATGTTTATCTATATATATATGTGTGCTAGGTTTAGGGTTAAAGTTGTTGAACAGAAAAGAAAGAGTGAGAGCAAAAAGTTGTCAAGAGAAAAACAGATAGGGAGAGTCTCATGGGCAGACCCTAGGTAGAGCTCACCTCGGGTCGGCCGTAACATGTTTTCTCTTTCGGTATGTAATGTGTTTTGATTAATCTATTAAGCGGTCTGTAGATCTAGTTATTATATTAGTGTGATTGTTTGTGTGTTATCGTGTTCTTCGTCACGTACACCATAAACGAGTCTAGGAGGATTCAGCACTCCTAAACATCGTTCGGATCTCGTATCGGTCACCATCGCACCGGGGACTTACAGAACTCAATTGTATTCATAAATCGGTGAAGTCACAATGAAACTCACCGATTTCTCGTCCATCTCGTGTATATCTTTCATCTCCAAATATGGCTTCAATCTATAGCCATTCACCACTTGCCTCAAATGATCATCAAAATCCTCAATCTCGTACTGACCATGGTTCCCGACTCTTACAATCAAATACGGCCCCGTCCACTTACTTCTCAACTTACCTAGGAAGAGCTACATCCTTGTGTTGTATAACCAAACTCTTTGACCAACTTCAAAATTCTTCAACCGGATGTTAGCATCATGAACTTTCTTCATCTTTTCCTTGTAAGTGGACGCACAATCGTATGAGTCGTCTCTCAACTTATCAATCTCGCACAAAGCCAACTTCCTTGCCTTACCTACATCATCATAATCCATATTAACCTGTTTAATAGCCCAAAACGCTCTTTGTGCGATTCCTATCGGTAAATGGTAATCATTTCCATTCATAAGTCTATAAGGGTGGTTCCAATTAGCGTTTTATATGCGGTTCCGTAGGCCCATAAAGCATCGGTCAACTTGGTTGACCAATCTTTTCGGTCCATGACGACTTGGATGCCCGCCATTTTTGGTATTGTCTGTGTCGGGCTCACTCACGTGCTGTCTGAGATAGCAAAAATAATCCCATCAACCAACCATTTCAGCACTTCTTTCTTCACCACTTCCAGCATGTTCGGGTTCAACCTCCGCTGAGCATCGTGTGCGGGTTTGACAGTCGGATCTGTTAAAATATTGTGCATCACGATCGAAGCATCCGCTATCGTCCATCCGATTGCTTCCTTGTTCGCAACCAGCACCACCATCAAAGCATTTTCCTATTCAAAAGATAAGTTAGAAGCTATAATAACAGGCAAAGTATTATTCTTACCAAGGAAAGCATATTATAAATGGTTTGGGAGCTCTTTCAGCTCGAATTTCGGTGCTTCCAAAATTGACGGTTTCAACCCGCACTGACCATGGTGGCCGGTCTCCTCGCACAGCTGCGATCTCCATGTGTTTCTCCTCCTCTTCCAGCAACTTGTCTGTTTCCACCTATAACCTGTCAAACAAAAAACACGTCTCCGCTGTGCCATTCGTGCTGACGACAGAGTCGTTTAGCTGGATGCACTCGTCAATGACATCAGCCATAAAGCATTCGTCATCGACCGGATAATCATCTCCACGTGTGAAAACATTAATCCTCAGAATACGGTTACGGAATGCCATGTCAACATTACCATTTCTACAATTAATGTTGGCATTTGTGGTGGCAAAAAATGGTCTACCGAGGATAACCGTAGGCTGTTTGGTCCTTTCACCCGAAACTTAATCGAGGACCAAAAAGTCAACTGTAAATAAAAGTCTTCCACATTGACGATAACGTCAGTCAGCATTCCTCGGGGAAGTTTCGGTGTCTGGTCAGCCAAGACAACCATGGTGGCAGCTGCCCGAAGCGGGCCAAAGTCATACTGATCGTATAGACTTCCCGAGAGAATACTGATGCTAGATCCAACATCTAGAAGCGCCCGTGTCATTTTAAAATCACCCACTTAAATGGGTATAATGGGCGTTCCCGGATCTTGTAGCTTGGGTGGAATAGCACCCGAAATAATTGCACTCACATTATCAGTAAAATCAGTCTTTTAGGAATCTTATGACTCCTTTTCTGTGTGCACAACTCTTTCAAATACTTGACATAGGCGGCAATTTGTTTTATGGCATCTAAAGGAGGAATATTGATTTTTACTTGTTTAAACGTTTCCCACATTTCCTCTTGTTGCGGGCCTCTTTTTGATGCCATCTTCGCCTTCGATGGCGCCAATAAAGCATCAGGATAGGGGACGGTTTTCACCTTCTCATTGTCCTTAGAGTTATTGGTGTCATCCTTCGAAACCAATTTGTTAATTATAGTTTCACTTTTATTAGGTACATTTAATTTAACCGATTCTGGCTCGTCATCACTGACGAGATTTTCATCAATCTATTCCACCACCCCTTCAACCAATGGTGGTGGAACCCCAACCTTATTATCATAATTTTTACCACTATGTAAAATACTTACCTGGTTAACGTGCTTTTTCGAACTCGAGCTGTAGTGGTTCGGGTTGACCGTGGTGTCGCTCGGGAGCTGGCCCGCGTTCTTCTGTTACTTTGCCACGTCCACAGCGAGCTGACCAATCTGCTTCAACATCGTCTCTGAAGATTTATCTCGTAACTCAAACTGTTGTTTCGTTTCAGCCTTATGATCAGTCATGACTTTCAACAACGCATCCAACTTTGAGTGCACAGACTCATCCGAATTTCCCCAGGACCCTTTCTGCTGATCCTGATTACCCGAAGAATTTCCACCCCGGTTACCGTCTCTGTTATACCCCCGCATCTGATTATACGAGCCTTGCTGATAACCGCCCTGGCGGTAATTACCCTGCG
The DNA here is from genome assembly GCF_021521415.1 of Bidens hawaiensis. Taxonomy (NCBI): domain Eukaryota; kingdom Viridiplantae; phylum Streptophyta; class Magnoliopsida; order Asterales; family Asteraceae; genus Bidens; species Bidens hawaiensis. The sequence continues at coordinate 439,535 of NW_027492877.1, forward strand.
ATCTAGTCTTGCTCGATCCCTGAAAGTTCGGGTTCAACTGAGTAGACGCGTTCCCGTAACGAAAGTTCGAGTGATTCCTCATGCCCGGTTGATATGTGTTTGAATTGAACCCTTGGCCTTTGGAATCCCCGTAAGGGTAGTTAACCTCGTCCATATCATCCTCCTCGTCATCATTAAACTCGCGGCAGTTTTCGGCCTTATGCCCGAGTTCACCACAATCTTCATAAACCGGGAATTTAAAACCAACTTTCCCGACTTCTTTCTTCATACCCTTTCTGTACCCAGCCAGTTTACGTTCAAACTCAACAATTCTTTCAGACTCACTCGTGACTAACTTAACTGACCTAAAGGAAGTACCACGTTTTCGTCGCTCGGATGCTGCTTCTGCCTTTGAATCTTCACACATAAACTCCAAGAAATCCCAGTCATCCTCTTCAGGCTGATTCAGCAGCTGACCATTACACGAGGCTTTCAGATGCTTTCGATACTCGTATGTCAAACCATCAACAAATCATTTTACTAGTTCCCACAATTCAATCTGGTGATGTGGGCATTTTCTGATCATATCCTTAAATCTGGTAAATGCTTCGTGGAATAATTCGCCCGATAACTGTGAAAAATTGCGAATTTTCATACGGGCCTCGCTCGTCTTCGAATGAGAATAATACTTGTTCAGAAACACTTGCTGCATCTCGGCCCAATTTCTGATACTGTTCGTCGGTAGCGACTTAAACCAGAGTTTTGCTTTGTCTTTTAGGGAAAACTGGAACAACCACAATCGAACCTCATCTTGACCAAACGTACCATCACCAATCGACCCGCAAATAGCCGAAAAATCGGTCAAGTGAGAATACGGGTCCTCCGAAGCCATCCCGTGAAAATGAGGAACAATGTTAATGTATGATGGCCGGGACTTAAAAGTTTGCTGTCCCGGCACTCGTTCCTGTGGGACCAACGGAGATGCTCCATCTGAAATCACTGGTCTGAACCGACAGTTAACACCCTGAACCGGGGGCACAAAATTCCTCCTAAGCCCCCAGGGATTCACCAAACCGTCCCTGTTCACCTGAATACCACGAACTCTTTCGGGCCGTCCCCCCCCCCCCCCGATTCACGCTGTTTCGACCCATTCCGTTTATGTTAACTGCTTCAGCCCGTTTTCGTTTCATTGGCTCTTCCACCTCCTCATCCCAATTAACATCACCCATGTCTTCCAGCTCAATATCCTCATTCTCGGGCTCAACTGCCCGCTTTCGTCTAATCCGCCGATAAACCTCCTCCTCAACTTCCAAACCTCGGTTCACATTATTATCTTCCCCTTCGTCTTCATCTTATGTCAGAATACTAGGTTGAACATCATCGAGATTTATCTGAAATCTGGGATTACGGTTATTATTTGGAACTACTGTCCCGGCCTAGTCAAAGTCTAAGTTTTGGTTTTGGTTTCGGGTTCTGGAAGCACAAGCTGAGTTATTTTGGTCGTTTTGGTGATTGAAATCTGGTGGTGGAGGTATGTTGTCTGGGTGAAACATGTTACTTTGTGGAAGTGGGTCTGGGTTCTGATTTTCATTCTGGTTTTGGTTTTGGATTTCATTCTGGTTCTGATCGTCCATATCTGAGGTTCTATTCTGAGCTCGATTCTGCCGAGCTAATCTCTCAATTTCTGGCTCGAAAACAAGTGGTGACTGTCTACCTGAGTGGCGGGTGTGCATAGACCTGTTACCTGCAAAAACAACACACCCCGCGTAAAATGGAAAAATAAAATTTAAACTAAAAACTGAAAACTAAAATTAAAATAAAAATAAACACTAAAATCAAATAACACGAAAAACACTAAGCGCACTAACTCCCCGGCAACGACGCCATTTTGATGACCGTCGTTCAAGTCATGCAAAAACCTAGTTAAATTATCCAGATAGGATAAGTAAGGTATCGTATCCACCAGGAGTTTGTGGTTAATGCAATTCGTGTAAACGAGTTCAATGTTATGAAGTAACAAGTTTTAGTGATGATCACACAAGCAATAGTTTGAATTTAGAATTAAGCAAACAACGAGTGAACAAGTTTCAGTCAATTAATAAAAGCAAATCACACCCGGGACTTCAAGTAAGAAACCTACAGTGATCTCATGCAACCTAACAGATTAATTATTAAAGGTTAACTACAGACTGATCAATCAGACAAAACCTTAGAGATCAGCAATCGCTTTACACACGACACTGGTTATCAAACAGTCCCTGCTAGTGTGACTCAGTTAAGGGCAATTATATGTTTTATTGTATTCAATCTAATCAAACAGTCAAATGATCAATTATTATAGTAACTGGTAACGAATCATTCAGATCAACATAAACCTAAACCGATTGAAAACACAGAAATACCAAACATCAGTACTCATATAACAACCATAAATAATTAAACATAAGTGTTCTTAGTCACATGAGAAAACTAAAAGAGTTACAAACTATACATTCCCGGGTGAGATTCTGGGAGATTAGCCGAGCCTCGACATCATAGAATTGTCAATAATGAGGAGATGGAACATGTATATGGTCTTGGCACGAGCTGGGATGATGGAATCGCCTCCCTAATATTCTTAAAATCGCCTTAGTTCAGAAAAACGGAGTTAGGGTCGACATAAGATGAAAATGATTATAACCCTAAATTTCCCGTCTGCCCACCCCATCGCGATATGCGATGGGGTCTTCACTGGTCCATCGCGTATCGCGATGGGTCTTGTTACCAGCAAACTTTGTCCATCTTTCTCATTTTGCGTGCTGGACATCCCGGGTCTTCATCTCGTGTCACAAAAGGTCCAAATTGAGTACTTTAACGTCTGTGACCTGAAATAAAATAAACACATATGAAGTATCGAAGTTTCTGTAATAAACGATTAAAACTAAAAAATAAACTAAAACATACAAATTAACCAACCATCAACAGGGAAAAAGGATATAAGTCGTGGTTTGTTTATTGGCTCATGGGTCATATATTAATTCCTATTTCTTGCAAACTTACGGAGGATTAACGTATTTGTTTCAACGGTTATCGTATACATTTATACATTTCTACAAACAAGTGATTTATTTATTAAGTCTTAAACCTATGAACTCACCAACCTAGTGTTGACTTTTAAAATGTATGTTTCTTTCAGGGAATTAACTGAAGATTAGGTATCATCAACTTGGGGACCACATGCATCATTAGGATACTGCTTTTAAAAATTATTTTCGTTGTATTTGCTAAAGTGTTGTGTAGGATCTATTTTGGGAAAAACCCTATCTTTGTGTCTAATGTCTTTTGTAACAAACCTGGTTTGTAAAATTACTTTAAAAATCTATGGTATCCTAATATAATTATGTTTGCGACAATCATATGCTTACGATATACATGGCTTCACGCACTCGCACTTCCATTTTGGCGGGGTGTGACACCCGCAGGGTTTGATGGGACTCAAGGTGCCACTACCCTACTTCAGTGATACGAAAAAATGGAGAGTATATTTCTCCACATCGAATATCCTGAAGATAAGAGAACCCGTTTTGCTTCAAGTGTATTGGAGAAAGGTGCACTTACCTGGCGGGTGAAGGAAAAATCAACTCGAGGTGCTGACACTGCCATGGTTTTTCCGTGGAACGTCCTAAATGACATGATGACTAAACAATTCTGCCCTTCAAATGAGCTCATGAATTCGGAGACCGAGTTTTGGAACCTCAAACAATATATTGGAGAACACCCAGCTTTCACCTTTAGTTTCAACGAACTCGGCGTGCTGCCCCATCCTCGCGTGCCATAAAGAAGTGCATTCGGGGACTACCGAGACAAATCCCAGATAGCTTCTTGAGTGGTGCTCCCAAGGAACTTGGAGACGCGATCAACCTTGTTGCAACCTTGACCGATAATCATGTTGAAGCCAAGACTTTGACATTGAAAAGTTCAAAGAAGTGCTAATAAACCATCTAACGAGCCTAAAGAATCCAAACCCGAGTCATCCAAGCTTGTCTCTACCTCAAACTACTGCAACAAGAAGCGCAAGAACTACGCGCTAACCCAACAAACCGCGCCTCAACCCCAACCTAACCTTCACCACCACTCAATAAACCGTACAATGGACCCCATCCGTTGTGCAAAAACTGTCAACGTCATCATACCGCCTATGCCGTTTGTCGTCAATGAAATTGTTTTAGGCGCCTTAGTGCCACTTACCGTGAAACCATTGTTGTTCCCAATGCTCCTTTAAGGTTTGCTCAACCTAACTTCGGTCATGTGACGTATGTTCAACCCATTAACTAGATACGAACTTGCTATAATTGTGGTGACCTTAACCACTTTCACAACGCGTGTCCATGACTCTCAAATGTGAACTCACTTCAGCTTGCCTCGGCACCGCTATACCAGGTTCAGACGTACCAAACCCAGCAAGCATACCAGCCACAGGTTCCACCATTGTTAATTAACCAAGCTCAAGTTCAGCAGCATCTAGCCATTCAAGCTCATGCACCACGAGGCGGTCAAACCGTTCAAGCTGCTCAAACCTCCAAGATACTCATGGGCATGCCTTCATGATCAACGCCAACCAAGCTCAGCAAAGCGCCGACGTGGTGAACGGTACATTCCTCGTAAACGACCACTTCGCATCTATTTTATTTGATAATGGTGCCGATATGAATTTTGTGTCTTTTGAATTTGAACTTTTTCTTGCTAAACCCTGATCTAAGCATAGAAACTCATATTCTGTTGATTTATCTAATGGTAATTTTGTTTCAATTGATTCGGCTATTCTAAATTGCAAGTTAGAGCTAAATGGCCACAAGTTTTCTATCGATCTCATTCCAATGCAATTGGGAAGTTTTGACATCACAGTAGGCATGGACTGGTTATCCTTTCATCATGCTGAATTTTTTTGCTTTGAGAAGTTCATTCGTATCCCGCTTGCCGATGGTCAACTCCTCCGTGTCTCTAGTGAAAAGCCTCCTCCCTCGAGATTGAATCTTATCACTTGTTTTCACGCCCAAACGTACTTACGCAAGAAGTATGTAGCAATCGTAGCTCATGTGGTGGAAAAGAAGGAACAAAAAATTAAAGACATTCATGTTGTTCGCAAGTATCCCAAAGTGTTCCCTGATGATGTTTCTGGTTTTCCTCATATTCGTGAAGTTGAATTTCGAATCAATCTTGTGCTTGCTGCAACCCTGATTTCTAGGGCTCCTTATCATCTTGCACCCTCTGAGATGCAAGAAATTTTTAATCAGCTCCAAGAACTTTCGGATAAAGGGTTCATTCACCCTAATTCGTCTCCATAGGGCACACCTGTGCTTTTCATCAAGAAGAAAGATGGATCTTTTCATATGTGCATAGATTACCGTGAGCTCAACAAGCTCACAATCAAGAATCGTTATCCATTGCCTCGTATTGGCGACCTTTTCGATCAACTCCAAGGAGCTTCATGCTTCTCAAAGATTGATCTTCGTTCGGGTTATAATCAGTTACGTGTGCATGAAGATGATATACCAAAAACCACTTTTCGGACTCGATATGGACATTACGAGTTTAGGGTTATGCCTTACGGACTAAACAATGCAAATGCGGTGTTTATGGACCTCATTAACCGCGTATGAAAACCTTACTTAGATAAATTCATAATTGTTTTTATTGACGACATTCTTATTTATTCTAAGTCCAAAGCCGAGCACGAGAAACATATTCATTCCCCCTTGATCTCTTAAGTAAAGAACTCAATGCTAAGTTCTCAAAGTGTGAGTTATGGTTGAAAGATATTCCATTCTTAGGGCATATAGTAAACAAAAAGAGTATCCACATTAAACAAAAAGGGTATCATCGACCACAAGATTCTTCAACATATTTTCGACCAGAAAGATCTAAACATGCGGCAACGATGATGGGCCGAACTACTTAGCGACTACGACTGTGACATTCGTTACCACCCTGGTAAAGAGAACATTGTAGCCGATGCCCTTACTCGAAAGACCCATGTGAAACCAATTATGCTTCATAGCATGACTGTTCAAACCGATCTCCAACTTTGGGTCTTTAAAGCCCAACATGTCTATGTCTATGTCACCGAGGGTAATGATGAAATGTCCTGTGGTGCCCAGAATCAACTTGAAACTAAGCATAATGTTTTGTTGTATTACCTCAACCGTTTATGGGTTCCTAATCGTGACGATCTTCGCATATTCATAATGGACGAAGCTCATGTCTCGATATTCCATTCATCCCGGTGCGGATAACATGTATTTCGATCTACCGTCCATATTTTGGTGGCCCTGTTTGAAGAAATACATCACGTTATATGTGGCAAAATGCCTTACTTGTGCTAAAGTTAAGGACGAACATCAACGACCACCTGGTTTGCTTGTACAGCCACACAACCCTATTTCGAAATTTGAAGATATATCTATGGATTTCGTTTTAAACACCCGACTACTCGAAGCCGCCACGACAGTATTTAGGTTATAGTTGAGCGTTTGACTAAGTCCGCTCATTTTATTTCGATTAACGAAAAGTTCTCAATTGATCAACTCGTTCAGATTGTTGGTCAGCTTATTGTTTGTCGTCATGGTATACCTTTGAGTATCATTTCCGATCATGATAGTCGTTTTCCTTCACAATTCTGGTCATCGCTTCAAACCGCGTTGGGAACTCGATTGGATCTTACCACATCCTATCCTCCTCAAACAGATGGGCAATCCGAGCAAATGATTCAAACGCTCGAAGACATGCTTAGGTCATGTGTCATGGATTCGGTGGAAATTGGGATTCTCATCTTCACTTGATTAAGTTTTCATACAATAACATGTTTCATTCGAGTATCGGTATGGCTCTATTCGAAGCACTTTATGGCCATAAATGTCGTTCTCCTATCTATTGGAATAAGATTGGTAAAACCCAAATCACCGGCCCGGAACTTGTTCAAGAGACCACTGATCGAGTCACTCGCATTCGACAATACCTCTAAACCTCTCATAGCCGTCAAAAGAGTTACACTGATAACCGACGGCGACCTCTCGAGTTTAATGTTGGTGGCCGTGTTCTTCTCAAGGTATCCCCTTGGAAGGTGTTGTTCGTTTTGGAAAGAAAGGCAAACTATCTCCTCGATTTGTTGGACCTTTTAAGATTCTCGAACTTGTCGGAAATTGTTGCTTATACTCTCGATCTTCCGCAAAAACTTTCGTGCGTGGATCCAACATTTCTTGTTTCAAACTTACAGAAATGTCTAGTTGAGGGAAATCTCCACATACCACTCGATGAAGTGCACGTTGATGAAATAATGCGCTTTGTTGAGAAACCGGAGGAAATCCTGGATCGCAAAGACAAGGAAACCAAACGTAGTCGTATACCCTTGGTAGAGGTTCGTTGGGAATCCAAGCATGGCGCTGAATTCACTTGGGAGTGGAAATCACGAACTTAAAGGAAACCAAACGTAGCCGTATCCTTATCTTTTTTATACGGATTCTTCTACTTAATTTAGGGACGAAATTCTCTAAAATAGGAAATGCTGTGACATTTGTCAATTTTTATCCGTATTTGTATTTGTAATTGTATTCTTTAGATCGACCCTTTTGTCGTTTCAATGTATTCATATTTTTCTTTCATTATTTAATATCAAATTCGATGTTTTAAAGTTATTATTAGTTTATTATCTTTTCGTTTTGTTCAAACAACAAATTTTTCGGAATCTAAAGTTAATAAAATAATCAAGCTCCAAACTATGCTGGTATAATAAGAAAATAATCCTACGATACAAAATTATATCATGTTTATATAACAATTGTAAGTTTAAGGTTCAATGTGTAAATATAGTTTAAAATCAGGTTATATATGTATACTAGTTTGAGGCACGTGTACTACACGAGTAGTTTTTCAAAATACAATATTATAGTTTTTCAAAATACAATATTTAAAAAATAGTCAGTATACAAGAAACAATAAACCCGTTAAACACTATTAATACAGTCGTTGTATAATAGTCTTTAAAAAAATTAAGATAATTATAAATATAAAATGTTTGACAAAAAAAATAGGAAGTAAATATTAGAATAACAAACTTTTAAACATAAATTTTTAAAAATGATAACTATTATTTCACAATTATAAATTTATTAAAAAGGGTGAGGTTTAATGTAGGAGTGACAAGTGGCAAAAGTGTAACTTTTATATAAATTATAATAAAATGATAAACTAAACCCATCCCGCCCCCCCCCCCCTCCCCCGGTCACGTTTTTCCGGCTGTGACTCCGGCGACAGGAAAACGGCTCCGACAACTTTAAAACCCCTCAATCTCGCGTCCTTAATTCAATTGATAGCTCGTAAAACCTTTTGACTATAACGGCAAATCATAATATGCGATTAGTAACTCGTACTAACATCTTAAAAGGTGCAATGGTAAACCGCCAGATTTTAATTAAAATGCAATAACGAGCATTAATCATCTTACGCTCCAATTGATACTATAAATAGGACCTAAAACTTCAACTAATCACGTCCTTAACATCAAACTCCACTAAAATACTCTCTATATTGCTTAAATGTTTCGTCAAAGTTAATTTTCGGCCAAACTTCGTTCACCACCATTCCGGCATCAAATCAAGTAAGTATTATATGGATTTTGATCATTTAATCCATCTAACAAAACTCCTAACATAAATTAACCAAACATGGAATGAATTAAACAAATTGAAATTCTAGGGTTTTGAGGGTGAATATGAACATCAGTTAATAGTTAGGTATTTTTGTTTATGTTATAAAACCATACAAACAAACTAGTCCGGTCGGTAAGCCATGGGTGTGTAGATGTAAGGATCCGGGTTCGAACCCAGGTCAGACCAGTTTTTGTTTATATTTTAACATTTTTATTTTATTATATAAACCATATAAATTCACTAAAAATTATTATTAACCATTAAAATTTTTTTAACTTAAATAAAATTATAAATTATCATTTTTCACCTAAAAACTAATCTTGGAGTTTCTTTTAAGTTCGTGAAAACCCGATTAGTAGTATGTTATTATTATTAATATTAGTATTATTATGTACCATTTCGTTAACTTTATAAACACGCCAACATAATTGTTTTCGGGATAGAATTATAATTAAAATCAATATTCTATAAACATTATAATTCTCTTATAAATGATAAATTACTAATTAAAATAATAATAAACCGTCCCATCTAAAGCTTAAAAAGAATATTATAATAAAAAATGCAATAAAATAATAAAGTATACTAAAATAATTCATAATCTCTAAAAAAACTAAATCATTTAATTTCTATAATCCCGCTAGTTAGCCTTTACACTGTATCTTTTTTTTTTATATAGTTTGTGAGGTTCGACCGCTTCGGTTCTTTTAATGCACTTTCGGATTTTTATTTCAAGTTATCATCCAATTCAAATGTGAGTTTGTCACCCCCCCCCCCCCTTTTTACTCTTTTATTATTTTTGGATATAGCAAATGTACTTTATAAACTCAAGGATATACAATTAAGTTTACAAACTACGATTCATTACATAGACTTGTGTATTTACTTGATTACTTGCTCGAATTTACTTGCACATTATAGCCTCAAAAAGTATGATCATACGTCCCATTTGCACTCAGAACCATGTTGTTATGAGTGGAAAGATGTCTCATTATCCGAGTACGTTGGTTGTTACCAACTGAAAAAGACCTTGCTCGCGCGATTATTACATTTGTCTAATGAAATTAACACTACGTGAATATCGACCTTCCGCCACACATGTGGTCTGGGCAATTTGCCACACTTCGGCTTAAATGTGTGGCGAAAAGGTCTTTGACCATGTTTGAAAACCTTCCAGAATGTTTTGGCCATACATATTATTCTTCACGTGACCATTCTATACCTAGTCAGGTACTTTTCGCCACACTTTGAAAACAACTGTGACAAAAACTAGCCACATTATAAAAACGTGTGGCGAAATGTGACCTACAGTCATAGTTTGTTTGATCTTTGATACATGTGACCAAAAACACATGCATTAGCCACAAACTGTGACATTTAACTAGCCACATATTTGAATAGAGTGGCCAAATTTGACAAACGGCTACTGTATTGATAAGAGATGTGTCTAAAAGGTAAAAGATATAGCCACTTATATTACATTGTGTGACCTAATGTCACATTTTCTAGCCACATTTTTAATAAAGTGGCGAAATATGACGAACAACCATTGTATTTGTTAGTTATGTGGCTAAAACGCTTAAAATATATGGCCACTTACACGACGTTGTGTGACCAAAGAGTAGTTTACTTTATTTTTCATAAGTTTTTTATTGTCACAGATACACTTATTATGTGTGTCTATAAGTTATAAATGGTCACAATAAAATATTTTTAAGTGTGTCCAAATGTAATTAATGGCCACTTATACGAGGTTGTGTGACCAAAGAGTATCTTAGTTTTGCTTTTTATACGTTTTTTATTGTCACGGATACACTTATTATGTGTGGCTATAAGTTATTAATTGTCACACTTAAAGGATGTTTTAGTGTGTTCAAATGTAATTAATGGCCACTTATACGACGTTGTGTGACTAAAGAGTATCTTAGTTTTGTTTTTTATAAGTTTTTTATTGTCACGGATACACTTATTTTGTTTGGCTATAAGTGAGAAATTGTCACACTTAAATATTTTTAAGTGTGCCTAAATATAATTAATGGCCACTTATATGAGGTTGTGTGACCAAAGAATATCTTAGTTTTATTTTTTCTAAGTTTTTTATTGTCACGGATACACTTATTATGTGTGGCTATAAGTAATAAATGGTCACAATATAATATTTTTAAGCGTGTCCAATCATAATTAATGGCCACACGTTGATTTGACGAGTGGCAACGTCATCATTGCCTTTACAGTTTCTTGTGCCGCCAATTTCAAATTGTCAGGGAGATGTACCAGCGGTTTTCAATGGTGTTTAAATACCAGTCACAATGACAATCCACAATCACAATCACAATCCATAATCAGAATCCACAATTACAATCACAATCCACCTTTCTTCCGATTATAATTTCCGATAATGGTAGCTTGGCTTGAACGTGCACCGGGTGCTCATGCCCCCATTTACTACGACCCCACATTTTTCACCATACAAATCCACTTTTTTTTCCGGCGCCGTCCGGAGGAATCAAAGGTTGAGGTATACTGACTATGTCAACCCTCAAACCTTCACGTACCCACAACTTAACCGAATGGTTAGGTGGCTTGGGTGCACGACTGCTGATTATTTCAGCATTGAAATGATAGTGCCGGGGATCGAGGTGGCGTACATCGATTTGAACGACTTGGAGCACTTCAGGGCGGTGTCCATTTATGGGGCATTCCATACGTAGGTGAACCTCCGCCTTCATAGGCTTAGGGACTCCACCTTCACCTCGGATGGCATGTGGGAGAGGATCATGCCCTCTCATACTCCAGAATCAGATGTAGATTCGGATACGGAATCGGATGTAGATTCCGATATGGAATCGGATGCTAGGAGTTAGAGTTAGTTTTATTAATGTAAATGTTATTATTGTACATGTTATTATATTTTGGTATTAATATGTTATGTGAATGTTATTATTGTAAATGTTATTATTAACTGCAAATAAAAGGTTCATGTACATTTTGATCTTAACATGAGTACGTAGGAAATAATGCCAATTTATTTAAAAATGCGAACGAAGAAACAATACCAACTACAATATCAATATACATAAACAATGACTTATAATAACAAAGAAAAGAACCTAAAAACTACAACAAAAGAATCAAAATCAAGAACAAAATAATAACAGCATATACCAGCAAATACTTATAACAGCAAAAGAAAACATCTAATAATAACAACAAAATATAAATAAGCAAACACTTATAACGTCTCATAATCGAAAATTAGCAAATACGAACAAAAAATAGCAGCAAACACCTATAAAAATAAACCTAATCATAACAACAAATTGGTTCTCACCGTTTTCATGTTAAGAATAAAATGTATATGATCTTGTTTCCTGTAAATGTTATTATTATATTTTGGTTGCGATTTTGAAGCGTAGTTGATGTTGCTTTTTTGTAAATAACTTTAAAATAGATGTTAGTGTGAGTGAATAATAACTAAATAGACCTAAAATTTAATTTTTGGTAGTTGAGACAGTAATTTATTGTAATTCAGTTGATTTGTAGCGTATCTAGTAAGATAAACTAGTTTTTTTATTTTAATTAACTTGAATGTAGGCTATTATTACATAAATATATTTCAAAGATTTTCTGACAGGTATTTAAAGCGTACAAAGCGTGTGATATACTAGTTTTTTTTATTTTTAATTAACTTGAATGTAGGCTATCATTACATAAATATATTTCAAAGATTTTGGACAGGTAGTAGGTATAAATGTAATTAATTTCTTAAATTAATTAGATTCTGTGCGTTTCCTAAGCGTGTGTAAACCATTTTGACAGGTAGTATGTAGTTATATACACTCAAAAACCAACTATATAACAACAGAGACTTTAATGACTGCAATAAAACTGGTGACTAAAATTTATTACACTTCTATATATGTTATGTGAATTCCAAACTTGGCCAAGAAGAAAATATCTAAGGTTTCCACAGATCTTAAACTTCCCGAAGATGTTAGATTTTGATAAAATCCTTTCCAAAACTCAATGCCGTCACCAAATCTTAAATCTAAGGTTACTGGTGATGGCATTGAGTTTGGAAGCAGTTTTTTAAAACTGAATTTTATTTGTTTAAAGGCTTCTTCAAAGTCTGGAGAGTACAATTTTGGTATGCAGGTTAGTGAAAAGAAGGGCATAATGGTCTTTTTTTATAAAATGAGTTGATAATGTTTTGCAGGAAACCAGCTGTTGAAAAGTATGTTGAAACATAACCAAACAGAGGTTGTGCAAGAAACAAAACTATCAGACGAGAAATGGTGCATTTTTGGCTTTCTTTGTATTAATGTAACTTTGATATAGCACGAGTCAGTTATGAGTGTAATGACTTTATTGATCTTACTATGATACACTACAAGTCAATTGTGACTTTTATCGATGTAACATGATGTATGTTTGAACTTGACACCAATTGACCAAAATAGCCAGAAGATGAAATGAATTCAACAAACCAGCCTGTACATATAAGTAGTAATAGTATTAAAAACAACCAATATTTCTTTAGTTTAAATTAATAAGTACAAAGTATAGAAGGAAGATATCATGTATCACAACTATATTTAAACATTATTTACATCTAACTAGCCGAACGAACACAACTGCTGGGTCGACAACCCCGACATCGGTGTCAATCTCCATTACGAATAGTTTAGCCTTTTTCCCGGGCAGCCAGTAATCATCCGGGGACTCATTACGAAGCAGTTGATTTGGTTGTACAAGTGGCAATGTATTACCCTCATGAGGGAAAGTTACCGTACTAAATTCCTCATTGACCTCATCATACGAATGCCTATAATTCTTGAGTGGAGTCATGAGGACAACATGCTTTTTTCTATCCAGCTGATCTTGAACATAAAACACCTGGCGTGCTTGCGAGGCCTATATGAACAGATCATCCTTGGGCCAAATTTGTTTAGGTCGACCGACGTGTAACCAAGAATATCATGTTTGACATGTTTACGGTCAACCCATTGGCACATGAAGACCGGAATTCTTTTAGTATGATAATCTAGGACCCATATCTCTTGCAAAACCCCAAAATAAAAGTTTTGTCCATACGTCACCACGTCTTTTTTGATGTGCATGTCATCCGCCTCTACACCAACCCCGCTGTTCTGGTAAACTCTACCATCAAGAGATTTTGTACAAAACTCAAAACCGTTGATGCCGTACGAGTCGTATTTGTAAACGTTGCGGTGTGCTGTTGGTGCATGATGTCAGTAGTTCAGTGTCTAGTGTCTGTAATCGAGTCGTTTGGTTTTGAGTTTGTATGTAAGCGAAGTTGCTAACAAGTTCGCTGATATAGGCGAACTTGTTAGACAAGCGAAGTTAGTGACAACTTCGCCTGAACATGCCAGGCGAAGTTGTCGTGATTATATAAACTAGGTTACGGCTTAGATAGTTAATAGATCAGAGTTTATTCGTATTCGAGTCAGAGAGTTTTGTATCCAGTGATCATAGTATCACGTGTTTACGGTTGGAATACAACGTGTGTTTGGTTATCGTATCGTGTGTTAGCTCGTATTGTTTTCTATACTCGTAACGTCTTACGTAGGGATTCCGCACCTGCGTAGTACGCGATATCTCGTGTAGATCCGGCTGGGAACCTACAATTGGTATCAGAGCTTTTGCTCGATTGTGTGGTTCGGGATTATCACGCGGGTATAGAAATCGTTATGTTCGACTATTCGCGGAACGAGTTTTCTGAGCTTTTGTGCTATACTCTCCTCCTACAATCTTAAACAACCCATAACACCTTCACAAACCTCGAAAAACCCAGAAATCTAATCTGCAGAGAGTTCTTGTTCATCAGGCAAAGTTGCCGTCACTGTTAGTAGGGTTTCGGCGAAGATATAAGGTTAAGCGAAGTTATCCACAACTTCGCCTACCTCTTCAAGTTCGCTTACCTCAAGCGAAGTTACCCACAACTTCGCCTACCTCCCAAGTTCGCTCAACTTAAGCGAAGTTATTTTCAAGTTCGCCA